>NC_143507.1:42167500-42476875 GCF_051622355.1 Phaseolus vulgaris | reverse complement strand
TTGGTTGGTCTTTACTTCTTTACATGCCACTTACTAAGGGACATTCATAGTATATAATATATAAGTGGGTGTAAATCTCACTTTTTGAATTAATTTTGTAAGGTTATATTAGACTTAAAGTCTACTTCCTAATATAGTATCAAAGTCATTTACAGTCTATCATAGCGAGAATTTGTTGGACTTATCATGCTGCTATCAAATCATCCATAAATATATAGTCTCACGCATGAGTTGAAAGGTTCCAGTGTGAAGGTGTGTTGGTGATCCATATCGACTAGAGATAAGGATGTCCCATAAGATATAAGTGTGCAAACTTGATATTCTAAATCGATTTTCAAAGGTTGAGTTAGACTTAAACTACACTTCCTACTATTTAACTCTTTAAAAGAAATTCACCAATTAAACTCAATGTAAATGGATTATTGGAAACTAACTTGCTTTATATTTCCTTTCCTATGTAATTGACAAGTTTTATAATATTCTTAGTGTACCTGTCGTACCCGGATGACTGGAGGCATGAATTAATAATACAACATGATAAATACGTGGCAAGAAAGCAGTTACAACTAACATTGAATGAGTCAAAGACACACTTCGAAAGACACTCCCGTGATATCAGGAAGCCACTACACACGACCTGGAGACCACTGCACACGTCTTAATGAACTGATTATCTGGCCTGCACGGAAAGAGGTCCAAGTCAACCTATAAATAAGACTTCTAAGGAGGGAAAAGATACGTTTTCATATCCTGAGAGAACAAAACAAAAACACTAGCACTAACTTGAGCGTCAGAGTGCAATCCCTGGTACCCACCGACCGACGGAGCACACGTGTAAGAGAGGAAGAGAGCACATGTGTAATCACAGACAGGTACACTAGCACTTAGTAACTTCAATTTTTTTTCATAATCTAAATCTTGCATGATCACCTTCTTTTTCCTTTTTTTTCTTTCCTATCCATTCTTTTTTTCATCTAAAGTATATACACATAGATTTCTATGTTCTAAATTTCATGCAACCCTTTCTTGCAACTCATCTAATAATTCTCCATCCATATAAGTATTTTATAATTTTTCAAAATTAATTATCATTTATTTCTTAATTACAATTTTATTTCAATATTATTCTAAGTAAATATCCATATTAATCTAGATTCTTTCATTATTATAACTATAAATCAATTAAGTTGAAAAAAATTATTGTTCAATAATTATTGGTGCATACGTTATTCTTCAGTATGATATCGTGGTATAAGTCTTTATTTAGTTTTATCTCAAAATAAAATCTTTCTGCCCAAGTTATAGCATTTTGCAAATCTGTCAAAGTGCTGTAAGTGTTTGACACCATAATTTTAAATATCAATTTGCATTTGTTTGCAATTTTTTAAAATATATAATAAAACTGAACAAAATTGCAAAGTTTAAGACCTTGATGCTACAAACATTATGCTAGTTCCATGCATGTATTAAGCCAAGACTGACAAAAAGGACCAATCATTCCATAGTCATGTAGTAGTAGTATTTTTTTTTTCTGTCAGTGTAGTTTTTGTTTACATAAGAAGTTAACATTTTGTGTATATTTTTTTGAAGTAACAAGGAACATTGTATCAGAGTAACTTGTTTGCAGTTTCACTCTCGTCCAATTTTCACCAGAGGTTTTGTACTTTTATATATGTGTTAGAGTGAAATACCTTACTATTCTTTCCTTTTCGGTTTTCCAATTGAAAAGAATTTGAGGGACAGCAACGAAACTGTTAGAAATAGTGTAACTGCAGAATCTAATGGAAGACAAATACTATACGCTTCAGTGTGATGCAGATCCATCATTCATCTTGCATGGTTAGATTTATGGCCTAGTCGTTGTCCAATAAAATCCAAAGGAATCCAGGGAAGAAGATCTTGTTCACAGTGGCAGGTTCGAGTGAATAGTGAAAAGGAAACTTCAGTAAACATGAATCTCAGATTCTGCTTTCCATGTATCAGAAACAAGATCTTGATCTTGCAGTCATTTGTTCACTTCTACCATGTCTTCAACAAACCCTGCACACATAAATATTAATAACAGTTTTTGGTTTTGTATTAACAGTTCAAAGTAAATAAATAAAAACTTAAGATACCAACCAACCATTGAGCATTTTAAACCCTTAATCATGTTTAATTTAGATCCCTCATTCTCTTAATATTATTAACACTCTCCACTGTTACTTTACAGTTAAGAAAGAATTAAAAAAATGAACTTAAACTTAATTACAAGCTAAAATTAACTTTTACATAAATTTTAAATAACTTTTGACTTTGATCTTCTTAAAGATATTTATGTAAAAGTTTCTCAAGAAAAATCTTATATATTAATGCCAAAAGCTAACATCACAAAGGACAATAAGACAATGTAAACTTTCTTTGTGCACTTTAGTTAGGCCATAGTTTTCTATATCTGCCAAATGATTCTGATAAGAAATCTTAGCAGGAAAGGGCTTTCTCTTTTCCACACATTTACTTGGTTCCTATTGAAAGAACAGCAAAGCTTTTAGCTGTCAAATGTCTGTATTCATGGCCTTCCTATCCTTCCCACATGACGTTGGACCACATTCTAACTAGTTTTTTTCCTCCATCTGATGTAGTATTTTGCATCAACACACTCAAAATATCTTCGGATTCTCCAAAATTGGGAAAAACAAGATAATTTACCTGCTTGACATGACAAATTTGGTGGGCGTAATTTCCACATGATGTGGATTGATTGATGTCTGATAATTAATTACCAGCAAAGCAAGACTTGCATAGTAGTCATTGAAGCTTTACTTTTCAGGATGACAGGAAGCTTCGTTAATTAGCATTATCCAACATAAATAAAACTTCATGAACTTTTTCTTAAAAAAAGTTTTGGAATTTTTTAGTATTCACTGTTTCCTATCTGATTAGCCTCACAACATTAGAGTAAAAAAAGCCAATAATTAATAAGGGCCATCTTACAAAAAAGGTTTAATTATTATGAAAAGAGCTTTTCATTTTCTCTGTCTGATGCCACAAGGGGGGACCTCTTCAGCTGGAATGTTCTAAAGAATCCATAAAGTGTAACTCTGGCTCTAATTTTGCATTTGTCATTATTAGTTGCATGGTATATGTTCTGCCTCCAACTTGCAAGAAACTTTGTATATATATAGCACCATCTTAGAGCCTACAATTCTCACACTCCCATTCACAGTTTCACACTACCAAGTTAAGATGTTTCTCCAAATTGTCTTCCTCCTTTCCTTTCTCTTATCCACTTCCCATGCTACTGTTCAAGACTTCTGTGTGGCAGACCTCAAAAGTGCAGATGGCCCTGCAGGCTTTCCCTGCGTGCCACCTGCCAAAGTTACTTCAGATGACTTTGTGTTTGCTGGCTTATCTGAAGCTGCAAATGTCACAAACATAATCAATGCTGCTGTGTCCCCTGCATTTGTTGGTCAATTTCCAGGTGTTAATGGTCTTGATCTCTCTGCAGCAAGGTTAGACCTTGGTCCTGCAGGAGTTATACCACTGCACACTCATCCTGGTGCCAATGAACTTCTAATAGTGAACCAGGGTCACATCCTCGCTGGATTCATATCATCAAGTAACGTTGTTTATCAGAAGGTACTCAAAAGGGGAGAGCTTATGGTCTTCCCACAAGGATTGTTGCACTTTCAAATAGCAGCTCACAAGAGGAAGGCCATTGCTTTTGCTGTTTTCAGCAGTGCAAACCCTGGCCTCCAAATCCTTGACTTTGCACTCTTTGCCAGCAACTTCTCCACACCTTTGATCGCACAGACTACTTTCCTTGACCCTGACCTAGTCAAGAAGCTTAAGAGTGTCCTTGGGGGCAGTGGCTAAGCTAGGGCAGTCTCATGGTTATGGTTTATGCATTGTTTATTATTTTGCTTAATTCATTCCTTGTGTTGTTTCAATTCCTTATACTTTTGCAGACTGTAATTGACTTTGTTTTTCCATTTCTGCTCCAAAGCTGAATGTGTTGAGACTTGAGCATGCTGTGTTTAGAAGATTACATTTGTCTTGTAAGGATTACATTGTTACATTTCATTTGATGTGAATGCAATTTTCTTACCCTAAAAGTACATATCTATGGAGTGTATACTATATGGATGATAAAGATATAATATAGTTGATATTGTAAATTGAGATAAAATAAATAATTTCTCTTTTATATTATTGAACAATGTTTAAGGGATCTTCCAATTTGTTACACCAAATATGATGAAACTATGTAATAAAACTAAGTAATAGTATATAAAATATTCCAAAAAACCCTACGGAAGTTGGTTTGGTGGTAAAAGTAAAAGAAAGAATTATGCATGTTATAAATTTGAATATCTGTCAACAAAAAGCAAATATTTGTTAATATAAAAATATTTAAAGAAATTAAACTTAAAAGAATTGAAGAAAACTAGGAAACTAAATAGAATTAGCATTTCTCCACTACAAGAAAATTATAAAATAGAAACCAGTTTTAGGAATAAAAAATAATTAGTTGTTATAATGACTAAATTAGATATTATTTTAGAGACTAAAAAAATTTTTGGTTTCTAAATTAGTTTCTATTATTGTTAAATGATTTCTAAATTGGTATCTAATTAGAAATCAAGGTTTTTCTACCAAATCCAAAATATATTTTAGTCTATAAAATAATCTATAATTTAATCACTATAACAATTAATTATTTTTTATTTATAGAATTAGTTTTTATTTCATGATTTTCTGTAGTGCTCTAAAGTTAACATTATCATGTCCAATGTAAAATATTTAAATTTTAACATAAACTTCTTTTAAAAAATGTATGAATGCCATTGTTTATCTTCTTGGAGAAGTGATAATGGTTATGGACCATTGTAGCTTGGAATGCGACTGAAGATAAAGGTATCACATGCGAAATTGGAATTCTATAAAAAGCTAGGCTGCAAACTACTCATTTTGCTGATTTCTTTTTTTCAAAGATTAAAATAATGTATTTAGAATTATAAATGTAAATCTTCAAAATTAAATCATTCTTTTGTAAAACTACTTTTTGGTTTTACTAAATTCATTTCAAGTTATTGTTTTAAAATATTGTAGACAAAGTCAAATTTGCTTCAAAATCAAATTTTTAAAAACGCTTTTCCTTTGAGACTAATTAACTTTTAAACTAAAATTTATTTTTCAACTAGTTTTAAAATTATTTTAAAAAATAAAAGTTGTAAAAAATCGCTTTAAAAAATGGTTTTAGTTGAGGAGAAAATAAACCCATTTTTTTTTCCATATTTCTCTAGTGACATATTATTTTTTATAAAAACTTTCATGGCATGATTTTAGTCATATATTCAAAACAATTGTTGGTTTTGTTTTACTTTATAAGGATAAAATTACAGGCAAGTGTTTTATTTTTGCAATAAAATAATACAATTGTAAAATAGATAGGAAGAACGAGACAGATAAATGTGATATAAAATACATTATATGATAAAAATAAAAAATATATAAAAAGTGATAAAAAGATAATTTTTACATTAATATAATTCTATAATTTTGCTATTAAGAGAGATACATACAATTTATACGAATATGGTAAAATTAAGGATTTCATAAAATATCTAAATTAAAAGCATAAAAAATTTCATTATTAGTGTATTGAATTTGCATTAAATATATTAAGTATATAATATTTTTTTGGTACAATATTAAGTATAGATTTTGAAGTATTGAAAACCGGGCCTAGTTGATGTGGATTTTGAATGCCACTTAATGGGTTTGATGTTTTGAACAAAGTTTGGGCTGGGCTACAGAATTCAGACCCAATTTATTTACTTCAGTGTATTTTATCTAGAAAGAAAAAAGTACGCATTAATTTTTATAGAGTGCAATTCATGGACAAAAAAAAGTTAGATGCACAATTTTTTATTTTTTTTTCATTTCCTTACCAAAATAAACAAACCGTTTTCCTTACTTTACACGGTCGAAGATAGTAGACAACAAATTTTTTTAAAAAATCACTTATTCAAAATAATAATAATTTTTTTTTTTTGTATTATTAGTATTTTAATTTTTTATAACGATAATTCATGAATCATGATCCCAATGTGAACCATTTCTGCTTCTTTAAGCCACTTTTTGGGGACTTTGGCTAGCACATATAATACTTCAAATGAAAACTACTGGAGAAATTTTTGTATATGTAAAAGTTAATGAAAAAACCATATTTGAGAAGCACCACATTTTTTTATTCTTGTTTATAACATACACTCTCAGTAAATAAACAAAAAGAAAATCACAACTATGGCACATGCATACCACGCCACTTATTATACAGGGAAAATCCACAATTAATTATTGCTTGTTACAAAACCACTGTATTTCGATTTCGTTCAAAATCTATAGAACATTCCCTCAATTGTGATGATTTAAAATTATATATATAATTTTTTAATTATCATCTAAGCTACAAACTTCTATTAAGTTTAATAATAAATACTTTATAAATTATTATTATTTTTAATAATAATAATATGGTGTTAGAGGAGTCAAATTCTGATTCATACTAGACATAAGCATTATACATAATTATATTATGATTATAATAATAACAATAATTATTATTATGATTATTATTTCTTATTATAACTACTATGTTAATATTATTATTATTATTAATGTTAATAATAATAATATTAATATGAATAATATTAATTTTAATAATATTATTATTAATAAAAATGGTAATAGTATTAATAATAATATTAATAACATTAATAGTAATATTTATAATAATAGTAATATTAATAATTATATTAATATTAATAATAATATTATTATTTCTTATTAATCTATGACTAATAATTCATATATATATATATATTATTAAATTTATTGATTAATACATATTTGTAAATAATAATCTCTATATAGATAAATTTAAAAAATTTATAATATTTCTTTTGTTTCTTATTTTCTCATAAAAAAAAAAATTGCAACTCTTATAATATTTTTCATATATTTTGAATCAATGTTCAAATTTTGCATATATGTTATAAATTCAAATTAAATTGCGATAATTATAACTGATATTACTTTGAATAATGTAAAACATCACGTTAAACTTGATAGCAACCAATTTTATTTTAAAAAATTACAATATTGTTGTTTATAAACCTCAATTTATGTGAACATAACCGTGCCTTTCCAATGAACCGTGCCTCAAAACACTCTAAAGAAGCACCATAAACTCTTACAAAACGAACACAAATCACTACAAACCTCGTACAATTCTTACAAACTACTTAAGAGGAACACATATAACTGTTGAAACAGTAACTCCAATCGCGTAGAGGGAGAATAGCCAAAACCTAATTCTTAATAAAAATTAATGAGAACATTTTTAGAGTGGCATGGAAAAGAAAAAGGTTAGACGCAATTCATGAAAAAGGTTAGATGTATAATTCATTTTTTTTCATTTACTTATTACCAAAATAAACAAACCGTTCCTTACTTTCTACTGTGGAGAATAGTAGACAAAAAATATTAAAAAGTCACTTATTAAAAATAAAATAAAAAAACGAATAATTTGTCCTATTGGGCAAATCAGTACTTTTTTTAATAACAGTTCATGTTATTGTCTAATATTAGTCGTACATGAATCACTATTTTAATTTTTTATAATGATAATTCATGACCCCAATGGCAACCATTCCTGCTTCTTTAAGCCACTTTTTGGGGGGCTTTGGATCTAGCACATATAATTCTTGAAATGAAAAATACTGAAGTATTTTTTCTGTATGTAAAAAGTTATTGAAAAATACATATTTGAAATTATTAGAAAACCACCACGTTTTTTATTCTTGTTTTTATAACATACAGTCTCATTAAATAAACAAAAAGAAAATCACAACTATTGCACATGCCAAAATGGAGAGTATTATGTAGGGAAAATCTACAATTAATTATTGCTTGTTACAAAAGCACTGTATTTGATTTCGTTGCAAAATCTATAAAAAAAAATCCCTCAATTAAAACTTGTAGTATTTTTCTCAAGAAGATTTACCACTTTTATGATATTTTTTATATTCTTTCAGTCATTGTTTAACATTTTCCATATATATATATATATATATATATATCATGAATTTAAACTTGTTTTTGACTTAAGTTATTGTCATGTGGAACTGTGTTACTACATGTTCATCTCTTAGTTTAGTCTCCAACTTGTAAAAATTACCCTATAAATGATTAGTTAATCTCATACCACCTTCACACCAAATCCATTCATTCATCTAAATTCTAAGATGAAGATGATTTACACTCTTTTCCTTTTGGCTCTTCTCTCATCCATTTCCCATGCTTTTGTCAATGATTTCTGCGTAGCAAATCTAAATGGTCCAGATGGCCCTTCAGGGTACGAGTGCAAGGCACCTAACACAGTGACAGTGGATGACTTTGTGTTCTCTGGTTTTGTAGCTGGAAACACCTCAGGCATTTTCAATGCTGCAATAACCCCCGCATTTGTCTCTCAACTTCCAGGTGTGAATGGTCTTGGTTTATCTGTAGCACGATTAGACCTAGCCAAAGGTGGATTTGTTCCATTGCACTCACATACTGCTTCAAGTGAAATACTGATAATGGTGAAGGGTGAAATCACTGCTGGCTTTATCACACCTGCTGCAGCTTATCAAAAGACACTGAAACCAGGAGATATCATGGTTTTCCCACAAGGACTCTTGCATTTCCAAGTGAATTCTGGGAAGGGAAAAGCCACTGCTTATCTTGCTTTCAGTAATCCAAGCCCAGGAGCACAACTACTTGACCTTCTTTTATTCGGCAACAACTTGCCTTCTCAGTTGATTGCCCAAACTACCTTACTTGATTATGCACAAGTGAAGAAGCTCAAGGCTCGTTTTGGTGGCAGAGGATAGGATTGCTCATGAACTCATCATTTTCCTATATATGTTTGTTTCTAATCACAGTCAATAATAATGTTGTGCATGCATTTCATTGTATTTGCATTTTGATGTTTGAAGATTTCATAAAAGAGGGAGTGTGCTCGAAAGTAGAGTAATTAAGAATAGTAGTAGGTTGAGATCTACGTAAACTTGATTAGTTTACTTGTTTATCTCTTTCATGGAACATGTTACTTGTTTATCTCTTTAGTGTTACTTGTTTATGTTATTCATGGAATAGTGTTACTTGTGTTATTCAAGAATGATGTGGTAATATCACTTGTACCAAGATGTGTCTTGTGAAGGTGATTTGCAACTAAACCAAATAAAGGGAAGAAGTCTAAATTTAAGGGTTTGCATGTTTGATTTACTTTTCATCTCTTTGTTTTAAAAACGAGAAAAGTTTCTTTGTTTTAAAAACTGTTTTCTAAAATAATTTTACTTTACTTGTCAATCATATCATTTATAGTTTTTCAAAAGTAAATGCTTTTTTAAAATAAAAGCTTGGAGATATTTTTCTTTTTCCTTCTCATAGTAGCTCATAGAGATAGAAAACTTTTTTCTAGGCAATTTTCTGGGGATGAAAAGAAGACGTCACTAAAGTGTAAATAGCACAAGCTTCTTGGAAGGGAAGATGTAATGGCATCATAAAACTGGTATAATGAAGAACAAAGAAGGAGAAAGTCGTTTTCACCCTTCACAGGATTTTTATTTTATTTATAGTTTTTGAAAATGGAAAACAAATACAAAATATTTATTTTCTCTGTTTTATTTCTTTGAGTATTTACATGCATTAGCCGAAAAGGGAAAATGAAAAAAAGAACACAACACAAAAAAAAAGAAAACTATAAATTCTAAGTATTTTTTGGCAAGTTCTCCCTCCCTCTTCATACATTCTCCCTCTAGCTTTATACTTTTTTTTTTAAATTTAATATATTATTTTGAGGATGGTGAAGAATGTGATGTCTTCTTCTTTATTTTCTAGTGGTGATGTTCGTTTATACTAGTTGGTGATGGTTATTGATGGTTGATGTAAGTTTTGTGGTATTTTTAGTGATAGTGGTTGTGTTTTTTGTTTGTTTTTTTTTCATTTTTTGGAAGTAAAAAAATTTAGCAAGATGCATAAATAAAGTACAACAAATCTTCTCGTATTAGGAAATATCAAATACAACAAATCTTTTCGTCAATCGTTTTATACACACAAATTAGAAGAACAATGGAAGTGTTACCGTTAGGAAGAAGATATGAGGTGTGAATATACAACTAACATTATTTAAAAATATGAATATACTTTATTTAAAATTATTTAAATTTTTTTAAAAAAAAAAACTAATTTTTTACCTATGGAAGTTCGGACGTGAAGGGAGAATTTGCCTTGTTTTTTTTTTTTCGGTTGTAGCAAAGAAAGAAGTAAGAATTTATAATTTAATAGACAACAATGCCAAGAATTTTGAATGATCAACTAATTGAAATATTCTATATAGAGTTCTAGAATAGTTATGATAGAACTTACATGACAATTGGTAAATTAGATAATAGTGTATTTGCATATCGACCCGTTTTAAATAAAATTCTAAGAATTAAGGAGGCGAAAAAATGAATACTATTTAGTGTTTACAAATTAAATAACTCGGGCACGTAAACCTAACCGTATTATTACATACCTTTTTAAATTTATTTTAAGATTCATAAATATAAATTTAAAAATATTTTAAAATTTTAAAATCATACATAAATATGTGTAATCAATTTAAAAAAAACACTTTAAATATTTAAAAATATGTATAAAACATGCATATTTATTGAAAATATGGTTTTAAAATTAAAAGAGAAATTGAAGAAATGTGTAACCTTTTAACAGATAATAAACTGTAAGATTAAATCACTTCAAAAATGTACTTTAATTTAATAAATAAACCTATTTAACCTTTAATAACATCAATATTACATTATATAGTAAATTTATGCATTACATTACCTATAAATATTTTATATTTAACAAAGAAAATATTTTTAATGGGATTGAGACATTCCTAAATGACTCAATTATTTAATTTATTCATTGTTGAGAAAAAAAAATTTAACAAAGAAAATATATATGAATTTTCTAATAATGTTCAATTTTTATTTGACAAGAAAAATAGTTAGGAATTTGTGAAAATATAAAAAGAAAATAAACAAAAATTAAGGGGATTCTGATAAAAGAAAAATACAAAGTTCAAGAATGAAACATTTAATTGTTTTATCAATAAAGAGTGACGTTTAAGTTATTACATCGGAATAAATAGTCTTAACTCTATTTTAATTCGTATTGATAATTATTGTTGAAATAAAATGTGATTCAGATCCTGACAGATTTAGTCAATTTTTTCCTGCTATTTTTTATAATAAAACTCATCATTACGTCCCTTTTAAGCCACATTAATCTTGGGGCTTCGGATCTAGCAAACACATATTATACCTCAAGCTTAAATATTACTAAATTAATTGTATCATTACCTGTTACTTTAATTTAGTATATCCCATATAAAAAGTTTCCGAATTTATATATATATATATATATATATATATATATATATATATATTCATATGTATTAACTTATCAAATGTTTTGGTTTTACTTTAATGTATTTATGCATATTCTTTATCAACATTAATGTATGTTCTATAAAATGTTATATACTAATTATATGCTTGGTTCTAGATTACATTATACCAGGATGATTTAGTGATTGCAACTATTAAGCACCAAATGAGAAAAAAAAAGTCTCTCAAATCAGTTTAAAATTTGGTTTTTAAATCAATAATTTTAAAATGGTTTTAAACCATTTTATAATTTTTTTTATCTCTAATATTTTTTATATTAATGGTGCTTAAAAAAAATAAAAAAATTAAAGTGACATGTAGTTTTAATGTAAAAAATAAATGCATTTTGTATCAAGGAGTCTTACAATAGACTCATCATTCGGCATAAAAAAAGAGTTTAATATATACAATTGCATTATTTGTTTAAAACTTTTTATATTATTAACTAATTAAGAAGCTTTTGGTTGATGAAAAAAATCAAAAATAAGGATTTTGTATGTATGTACATTTTAATTTTAATATTTAAATATATACATTTTAAAAATATTTAATTTTTTTAATACATAAGGATTATATGTATACAAAATTTTAGTTTTAACATAATAAAGTATAATTTAAAAAACGTATTTTTTTTTAAAAAAATAGCAAAGTTATATTTTTTAAAATTTTCTCATTCATGGATCTGATGTCAATCCATCTACCCTACCCAGCATATTACATGGAGTAATGGGGTAGTTAATGCAATTTAAAAAAGTGTAATAAATAATTTAGGAAGTAGGTAAATAGTAAAATTAACTAATAATAAAATGTATACACTAATATGAGTATATTTCCTTTATTATTAGTAAGTGTACATTGAAAATGAATAAACATAACACTTCACGAATTTATAACTGAATGATAGTATGATGTTGTTGATATATATTATTTATTTTGATACTATTGAGTTTAAGTTATTTATTCTCGATTCAAATCACATGTATGGCCATGCATGCTTAGTAACAACTCTCTTAGCTATAAAAATAATATTGTCCAAACATATTTTCTATCTAAACTTACTGTTATGATGTAAAAAACATGTAATAACTCAATAGACGAATCCATCCATCTATATTATAAAAAATTATCTTAACCTAAAAAATATTTCATTGACACCTATTATATTCTATCACATTATATAACTTTTGTTTTCGTCTCTGCAAACTAGTATAATATTGTGCATGCATCATTTTCCATTATTTATATTCAATCATAAGTTTGGTAGACTTGCCAAAATAAGGAAAAGAGAAATAAAGATCATGTGATGGGCCACTTGCTATGATGAGAATAGCAGCACAACACGTGAAGCACGGTATGATCGAGGGAAAATCTCAATTATTGCTTGATATGAAGTTATCTCAATATTTTGCATATTTTGGATTCCCATTGGAATCATCTAAACTACTATTATTTTAAGCCAAAACTATGGAAGATAAACTTTTACGAAAATGATCACGTTCATACCATTTTTAACAAAATCCAAAGAAACAGGAAATAAGTTCAGAGCGATGAGATCGCATGCCAGGTTGTGTTGTGATCATGAAGGTGGAATAATGAAGGGGTGATGTTGTTGGCTACAAAGTCAAAACTAATTGGGTTGGACTGACTAGACACCATGTTTAGTGAATGAGCTTAATCATTGTGTCACTTTTATAATCTCTATTAAAAAAGATTATTATATCTGTAATTGGTGTGCAACAGAATAAAATAAAAACTTAATAGTTGTTCGTGTGGATGTAAGTTGCAGTTGACAACCGAATCACGTTAAATTTAGTGTTATTTATTTTCTGCAGTTGATTCGTAATTATGTGTTGCGTAATTTTTTTCATCAGTTGTGGTATCAGCGTTGCATAGTAATATTTCTGGTAAGTGCTAAATTGTTGTTCCCCGATTCCTTATTATTCCAGATAACTCGTCTTCAATGAAGATCATTGTTTACTCAAGTAGAAACTACAACTATTTTCATCCTACATAATTTTAACAACGATGTAGTATTCCTGCATCACTTACACATTTTAACCTATTCCATGAAATTCATATTCAACATTATAGAGATTCTCTGATCGTGTCGGTTATGTTATTTTCATTATCACCTAAATAGTTTGCATGTCGTACAGGATGCTGTTCCACGTGCTAATCGTATATCTTGACAGAAACATATATATAGTGTAGATATATATTTTATATAAACGGTGTATTGATCTTATATCTCATTACAGAAAGAAGTAACGTAAAACTGATACATAAGAGACAAGTCATACAAGCAAAATATTCTGCATATATATTATAAAATTGAACTCGTTTTTGTTAGCTGCATATAAAGTTGGTCGTCGAATACACGAATAACGCTATAAATAGATAGCTTTTCCCACATTATCTTCACACCAAATCCCTTTATCGAAGTTTCAAGATAAAGATGATTTACATTCTTTTCCTCTTCTCTCTTGTAGCAGTCACTTCCAATGCTGCTGTGAATGATTTCTGTGTGGCAGACCTAAAGGGTCCAGATAGCCCTTCAGGCTATCAGTGCAAGCCAACTAAAGAAGTGACGGTGGATGACTTTGTGTTCTCTGGCTTAGTAGCTGGAAACACCACAAACACTTTCAATGCTGCATTAACTTCTGCATTTGTTACTGATTTTCCAGGTGTGAATGGTCTTGGTGTATCAGCAGCACGGTTAGACATAGCGAAAGGAGGATCAATCCCAATGCACACACACCCTGCTGCCACTGAACTTTTGATAATGGTGGAAGGTAAAATCACTGCTGGTTTTATGACACCATTTGCAGTTTACACTAAGACACTGAAACCAGGAGATATTATGGTTTTCCCACAAGGACAATTACATTTTCAAGTGAATTCTGGAAAAGGAAAAGCCACTGCTTTTCTGGCTTTCAGTAGCGCAAACCCTGGAGCACAACTACTTGACCTTCTACTATTTGGTAACAGCATACCTTCTGAGTTGATTGCACAAACTACCTTCCTTGACGTTGACCAAGTCAAGAAGGTTAAGAGACGTTTTGGTGGCAGAGGCTAGGAAGAATCAACTCACTGCTGGTGTTTGTTCTACCAGTTAATCGTCAAAATACAATAAATTTGTGCGTTTGAGTGTTTTGTTTTTATGTTATGTTTGATCTGAAGCTTTATGATTTGAGGGTTTCACTTTTGTTGGTGCATAAATAATTCCAGAGGTTCGTAAAATTTTATCAACTCTTTATGTTTGTTTGTTTTTTTCATTTCCTTTTACTCCTTACAATTTTACCAACTTTGCATGTCAAGATAAAATCTTTAAAGAAATTTTCAGATATGTGTGAACATATTCCACAAAGGTATTCAATTCTCAACATAAACTTTGTAATAAACAGGTAAACAATTTTGTAAAGAGAATTTGTAAAATCTTTTAAATAAAAAGTACGGTTCAAGGTATTGCTAGGTTTCTCAAATGGATTATCTATTTAAATATAAATAAATCTTTAAAAATATGAAAGAAATTCTAAAATTACAAATTAAAACATTTTACATTTTCAATTTCATTCAACGAAAAGTCGACATTTTTTTTAATCTCATCCTTATTTTTTCTTTTTTTTTATTCTCTATCATAAAAAATTTATTAAGAAAATAAGGATTATTAAATTATACATCTAATTATTGTAATGTACGAACACGATTATATTTTGTAGAGATTCAATTTTACATAACTGACATAACTGGCATTCTTCTTTAACCCACCTCACCAGTTAGTACGACGGCGACGATCATCAAGATCTCAAAGACATCACTATCATCTTCAGAATCTTGAAGAATTCTCTCTATATATTGTACTGTAATTTTCTTTGTGTTCACCGTGTCGCTTTCATTATTTCGATATTTTTCGCTCTTCAAATTCTGTGAGACCGTGATATTCTGAACCCTCACTCCCTTCACGGCTCCGCTGGTGACGGTCGTGTCCACGACGCAGTTGAGATAGTAGAAGACATTGTTTTTTCCGCCATAAAAGTGTGTAAATTTTCAAAGTCAATGAGTATTTATAAGTATAAAAAATATTTTATGATTTAAAAATACTATATTCGTTTTAAATTCAAAACTAAACATTTTCTACCACTCATCTTCACTTTTATCTCATCAAACACCTTTTTTGTTTTCTATTTTCATATGCAAAATTCAAAATATGAGAAGTCGTAATTTTCGTTCAAAACCACGAAACTAACCAATAAGTGTTGTTTTTTAATTATAAGGTAGAAGATGAAAATGCAATGTTTGAATTTACTTTTCTTTTTTATTCATTTATGCATGTCTTTGGCATTGTATGATGACAACATTGTTATTATTATTGTGCTTGCTGACACAAATAACATCATAATACACGAAAACAACCATTTAATCAAATTTATAACAAAACTATTAAAAAAAGAATAACATGGAAAAAATCGTACCAAATAAAAGTGCGCCGATGAAAGTGGGAGAGGTTAGTCTATGAGAAAGAAAGAGATTTGGGAAAAAAGGGGAGGCACGTTAGTATATGAGCGAAAAGAGTGAGAAAATGGATCGGGAGAGGGGAAGTGAGGGAGGGTTAAGAATAAGGGGGTGGTGGTGATGGAGGATATGGAGGAAAAGTGGTTGACGGTGATGGTAAAGGATTTGACTAAGTCTCTATGCGGGTCCAAGACAAATAAAAGAGAAACATATTTCATTATATTTTCTTATTTTTTATATAATATTTTTCATGATTAATGTTGATTAACAATTGAGGATGAATTTTTGGTTTATTGTTTAATGGTGTCACATATATTGTAATAATAAAAATAAAAAATGCAGATATACAGTCACGCACGAGAATGTGTTATTACTAGTTTATACTATATATAAAAGGATTCATCTCTTTAACTATGTTTTTTATAAATTATTTTTTAATTTTATTTTTATATTAATATTCATTTTATTTTAAACATTTCAGTTATTTTATTATTTTTCTGTGATATACAATAGTTTTTATAAGATTTTTTTTTAAAATTTTTTTTTTTTTAAACATTTTATTTTCTTTAAATTAATATTTGATGGTGAGTATTCTTCACAACACATTGAAGGAATGAAACGAAATAGAAAAGAACAGTAGTACATATAGAAGAGGATTGGGACGATGGCATGGAGAGAGAGTGAGAGATGAAGCAATTGAAATTGAAGGAAGCGAATTTGAGAGAAAGAGAGACATAATCGTATGTCCGAAAATGAGAAAGTAGTGTATGCATTGGATGAAAGTGCCTTCGAAGAACTGCAGAGGAAAAAAAACAACTACCACCACCACACTGATCAAACCATGGCACGCCAATAACCACATCAAATTTATTATTTTATTTTATTATTTTATAATTACTTTAAAAATAGTTATAACATTTTTGAAATGGTAAAATTAGAAAATGTTACTTAAACTAAAAATTAAGACAAAAATAGTTTTAAAGAAATTATTATAAAATTAAGAGCTTTTAATTATGTAACAATTTATTATTGAATTTTAATATATTTTATTTTTAATGTTAATCACGATTCATTTGATCTTGAATGATTATACATATAACTTTTGATTAATGATTATAATTTATAATTTATCTTCTGTTATGTTGGAATGAATATTTTTTAGTATA
Organism: Phaseolus vulgaris; assembly: GCF_051622355.1. Taxonomy (NCBI): domain Eukaryota; kingdom Viridiplantae; phylum Streptophyta; class Magnoliopsida; order Fabales; family Fabaceae; genus Phaseolus; species Phaseolus vulgaris. Next base: position 42,459,669 of record NC_143507.1, on the reverse strand, counting down.
AGAAAATTTAAAATATATATTGATAGGTATATATATATCTTCCAAAAATATTCTAAACAAAAATCAAATATTTGCGAATTTATAATATATAACTATGTTGACTATGTTACAATAACAATATAGTACTAAATTTTTTTATTATCTTTAATATAAGTGTTTGAATAATAATTTTTTTTATTTAATTTTAGTATTAAATATAATTATCTATATCTATATAAAAAAAAGTAAGCAATAGTTAGTTACTCCGGATAGTTATTCAACTAAATATTTCTCTTTAAATTTCATTTTTCTTCTTTTCTTCTTCAATTGTTTAGAAAAATCACTTACGTCATCTAAAAACTTCTCTTACAACACCATTAAATAAATAAAACTTTCTCAATTCACGTTGGATATAAGAAGTGAAAGAGAAAAGAATAAATTTTAAGGTTCATGCACTTTTCTACGTAGGGTACTTTTGACAGTAACAATAAAACTAAAGAAAAGGAAAGTGTAAGTAAAATTTTAGGAAGTGTCAAAAGTAGAACCCAAAATTACAATTTGAAGCCCGTCAAAATTATTATCATTTACAAAATAATGATTTTAGAAAGCTGAAATAACAAAAATATAGACGTCTCCTATAATAATATTTTTGGTTTTTTAAATTATATTTTTTTTAAATAACTTTTAAAGTACTAGGTCGAATTTAAAAACTCTTCCTCTTCTTTCTTTTTTTTCCACTTTTTTTTTTCATTAAACTTTGTTAATGGGTTGAAATGCCTTCCACTGTTACTATATTCTATATTTTTTCTTCTTTTATAATATCGTTGAGTAAAGGTTATTTCGAGTTTTGAATTTTCATATATTGAGTATATGTATTGAGCCCTTTGTGGTTCACGAAATCTTATGTATAAGATTTTACCTTTTTATTCCATTAATAAAAAAATCATAAAATAAAAAATAATTTTAAAAATAAAAATAATTAATTATTATACTAATTAAATTAGATACTATTTAAAAAAATATTAGTTTTTATTATTAATAAACAATTTTTATTATTTAATTAGCGTCTAATTATTTAAATTTTAAATTTGGTAACTTGATTTAGGATAAATTTATTTTCCTTCAAATAAATTTTAGCTTTAATTCTTCAATTTTGTATATGATTTTTTAAAATAAAAAAATTATACTATATTAAAAAATAAATTGTAATTTTAATTTATAATATGAGATCTTAATTTATTTATATATTATGAAATATTTTTAATTCGTTGAGATTGGATTAAAAATAATTATTTAACACGTTGAAGCATGTCATAAATATTATTTTGTTATAAATTTTAATTATATAAATAAAATTGTGTGATATACTGAGAGTAAAATACTATATATTATGATACAAAAGTACATAAAACGTGGTGAAAAGCAATTCGGTAAAGTTAGGTATAAGATGGTAGATGAATTAAAAACGAAGAAGAGTGTGAAATAAATTAAGTAATAAAGTCTAAAATCTAGTAATCTACAAAAGTTATAAATGCTACCCTTTGGTACGTTTTGTTTGCCTCTAATGAAGATATCAATTATAAAATAAAATTACTGAGATATCTTATTTCGTCAGGAAAAAAAATTCCCATGGCTCAATCGATTATAATTAATTTAATTCCAATTTATGGTAAAAAATATATAATCAATTAACTTAATTTGTCAAACAAATTTAGTTATTTTATATAAATGATGAGATTGATAGAGTGAAGCCAAAACGATTAAGTTGAAAATGATAATAGTCTCGTGTTTTTAACTTGTGAACTTATTACTCTCTTTTATTCCACATTTTAGGTCAGTCAACTTTGGGTTCCGTTTAATTTATTAATTTGATGGTTTAAAGACGAGAGTGGTAACTCGTTTTTTTTTTATTTTTAAAATTAAACATTTATATATAGGGATTTTCTATTATAACTATTGTTGATTGTATACAAATTTATTATTATTTTATTTTTATATTAATATTTTATTTTGATTGTTTTCTAATTTTGTAATTATTTAAATTTAAAATTAAAAAAAGTTAATATTAAATTTGAAAAAAACTATTTGAGAGAGACATATTTTATATTTATTAGAAAAAAATAAGTGAAATAAAAATTTGAATGGAAATGTGGTTTTGATAGAGTTAGTGTGAGCAAAAGAGATTGAAACGGAAAAAAGAACAAAAATAAAAAAATAATGTAAATCACAAAAACTTATTTTCATTCTCGTCAATCTAAAGATATTTCATATTGAAAGAATGTCATTATCGTTTACTTTGTTTTGATGAATCAATACAGGTTGTATAAATTCTGATTGCTTAATTGTTAATGTTCTTCATTATTATTTTTTTACTCTGGTTTTTATTTTTGTACTGCAAGTGGAGGCGAAAGAGGAAGAAGATAGAGAAACAAAATATCCCAATCCGTTACTTGAATAAAGAACATTCACATTTTTGCATAGGTACAAATTTATCTTGATGCCATTGTTGATTTGGGCGTTGACGGGGAGGATGAATGCATTCTGAATACAACATTGTTATCGACAGAAAAGATAAAAGAGATTATATTTTTTAGGGTTTGTTACTGGATTTCAAATCTTATTCTTCTTATTTTTCTTTTTATTATTATATTCCTTTTTTTAATTTTATATTAATAACAAATCAAAATGATGTGATTTACAAATCTTGAGAATGAAAAAAATAATATAATTGCTTTGATATAATTATGTTCATTAGGTTATAAATTTGAATTTGTTTAAAAGAAACGAATATACATATAATATAATAATAATAAAAAAATACGAATACATAGATATTATTGTGCTTGTATTTCCGCTAGTTAAAATAAAATATTTTAATTCTTTTTTATATTATATTTTTTTAATGATGTAGTATAATATATACAAGTGACACTTATAAATTAAGTTTTAATTATTAATTATAATAAAGTAATTTATTATATAAAGATAATAATTATTTTAAAAATTATTTCATTAGAAATATTAATTAATTATCTAAAAATTTAAAAAATATTTACAATAAATTTGTAATTAAAAAAATTAAATACAACCAACTAATAGTTACCGTTGTTGGTGGTACTTAATTTATTTTTCACATCAAGTTTCCTTCTTTCTTAAGGTAATCTTATTTAAGACATAATTGTTTATTGAATTAGAACATTAACCAAAATTCAAACTTAATTCGTTACATAATAAAAAAACCATTAATTAATAGTATTTAATTTTTTTTATCAACTTAAAAAATATAATTAATTCAAAAATAATTGAATACAAATAAAATTAAGCATATATAATTTTCCCCACCAGTTTGAGTGATTTATATGGTTAGAAAAACGAATAAGATATAAATAAAAAATAAATAAAAGATGCGATCAATTACGTGATTAAAAAATTGTAAAAGAGTAACATAGAAAATAGATGTAAAAAGAAACTTAAATTAGAAACATACTCATGTACTTTCTACCACCAATATAATGCAGCCGTACAATAACAAATTTAACTTAAAAAAATTTCATTGATGTTTTTAATTTTAGTAAAATATTAATTGTTTTATTTGTCTTTTTTCCGAAATTAATTATTCTTCCGCCTAATATATTTATTAAAAAAAGTAAATTATTTCTATAAAGTTATTTCAAAGTGTAATATTTATTCGGAAAAAGATTGTTTGGCATCCTCAATAATAAAAAACATTCATTTACTCTTTATAATAATATAATAATATTTTAAATTAAAAAATAAAATAAATATAATTAAAATATCAATTCATTGAGTTATTAAATGAGTGCATTTACTATTTGGAGTACCAAGGTATCAGCAGCACTATATTACTATATTTATTGTTGTTATGTAAAAACATCTTGTGTTATATCTCTGATAATGACAGCAACCTAATATTTTTGTAAGCACAATATAAACAATAAATATTAAAATATTTATGTTATCTCAATAAACGTGTTATTTTTATAGACAAAAATAAAAATATCAATATAATTTATTTGAAAAGGGTAAAAACCCATCATTAATATTTTATTAAAAGTGAAATATAAGTTAATTTGGATTTGAAAAAAACTAAAACTATATAAAACTAAACCACAAGAAAATAAATGAACACACCAGAGCACCTAGTTAATTAGTTGTGTAGGATATGCGAAAAAAAAAATTCTAAATTTGTTATTAAGAAAGAAACATATATAAATGTAACTCTTAAATATTATTTTACGACTTAATTGTATTATTAATAAATATGTTTATATTTATCAAAATATAATAGAAAAATTATATTATAATTTTTAAGAGTAAAACTACATAATTTATTTCATAAATTTTTATAATAAAATATTTCAGAACTCTTTAAAAATATTAATAATTTTATAATATAAAAACAAATAAAACAATATTTGATTCAGATTTTATATTAAATAAGAAAAAGAATCAAATTGCCAATTACTTTAGTACTTTTTAATAAAAATTTCAACCAAAACAAAAATGACAATAGTTTTCGGTAGATATTTGGAAAACAATTAAGTATTAAATCAAATTCCCTTCAAACTAGTTCAAAGAACAAAATAAATAATATTTTAATACCATTAGAAAATAGCCATTTAATAATTCAATATGTTAATATTTTAACCAACTTTTTTTAACCATACATATATATAATTTTATTGAGTCCTATTAGATGGTTAATAGCTTTATATTTATTAGAAAGTGGACATCGATTTAGAGTATATCTAGCCGGTTTGATGGGATTGAGTTAAGTTTTAAGTCCACTTTGTAATATGATATTAGAGTCATTTAAAATTTATTCTAACGAATGTTTATTCGGTCACCCACTATTGGACTACCCAGAATATGTTATTTCACGCACGAACTGTCATGTTCGGCGTGAGGGGGCGTGGCACCTCATGGGTGAGGTTTGCATCTACTTATATACAATGAAATACTATAATCTCTAGTAACGTGGAATCACCAACAATATTACAACTATTTAAAAAAAATGACTAAAATGTAAAAGGATGAATAAATTTTGAAAGATGGTAAAGAGTTGACTTTTGATATTCATGTGTAAAAAAAAAAAAAGAGTTACATTCCATTTGATTTGATAGTTTCTTCAAAAACCCTTATCTTTGCTTGGTTATAAATATAGCTCATTAGCTAGCAAATCCAATGCCACATTCCCTCTTCATCTTCTAAACCCTAAACTCATCATAAGAGATCATGAATACCATTGTGATTCTTTTGCTGTGTGCTCTTGTTTCATCCACTTCCCATGCTGCTAATCTGCAAGAATTCTGCGTAGCAGACCTCAAGGGTCCAGATAGCCCTTCTGGGTATCAATGCAAGCCTGCTAACAGAGTAACAGCTCAAGACTTTAAGTGCACTTTAGGACCAGGCATTTCAATCCCAGACAACGTCAAAATATACCCTTGCACTGTTCGCCAGGTTCATTCTCTGAATGGTCTTGGCATTTCTGCAGGACGTGTGGAGATTGAGAAAGGTGGATCGTTTCCAGTGCACACACATGCTGCCAATGAAATACTAATCATGGTTAAAGGTGAAATGACCGTTGGAATCTTGACACCTACCAGAGCTTTTGTGAACAGAGTCAAAGAAGGAGAACTTGTAGTTATTCCAGATGCACTGCAGCATTATCTTGTGAATTCTGGTAACGAGAAAGCCGTTGCTTATGCCACTTATAGTAGCCCTAACCCTCGTATCGATTTTCTTTATCAAATATTATTTGCCAACAACGTCTCTACCGCCACCATTGCCCAAACCACCTTCCTTGAAGAACCCCAAGTGAGGAGGCTCAAGGCTCGTTTCGGTGGCACCAACTAGGATTCCCAACTTCTCATAATTATTCCTCTTCTGCACTGAACTTGTTTGTGTTTTTGCTTTTTACTTTTATCAGAAAAAAAATGAACTGAAGGAACAGTTATGTCTTCCTTCCAATAATCATCGTCATCAATAAACTCAGTTTCACTTTTCCCTTTTTTATGTCCAATTTTAATCTTAGTATTTAGATCTTATAAAGAAAAAATATCATTTCACACCCAAACATAAAATAATAAAATAAAAACCAACTTTTAAAAACCAAAATAATTAGTTGTAATAGAAACTATTTTAAAAATTAAAAAAAAATATTTCTAAATTAGTTTCTATTATTGTTAAATAGTTTTTAAATTAATATTTAATTAGCAACCAAGGTTTTAATTACCAATTATTTAGTTTCTAAATTTGGTCTCTAAAACCTTGGTCGCTAATTCGATACCAATTTAAAAATTATTTAACAATAATATAAATTAATTTAGAAACCAAAATTTTGTTTAGTTTTTAAATTGATCTCTAATTTAGTTACTATTTCAACTAATTATTTTTTATTTCTAAAAATTAATTTTTATTTAATGATTTTTTTATTTTTAAAAATTGGTTTCTATTTAATGATTTTTTTTAGTGAACATATTCTTTTTAAACATCATTTCAGTACTTTAACGTACACACTAAACAAACAAAATCATCATATACCAACCAAACAATAAAAATAATTAATCATTATATTAATTAAATTAGTTAAAAAATTATTAATATTTAAAATAATTTATATTATTAAGAAAAATCTCCTTGGCCATGTTTCTACCAAGTTCATTGCTCAAGGGCAAGGAAAACGTTACCTTGAACTTATTTATTTAACACTTTTACAAAATCAGACAATTGCTTATTATACTTAAGAAGTTATGTTATACGTTAAATAAATTTATTTAACTATATTTTACCTTTAGAACGCACGCACGTTATACATACTTATTTTTTATAAGTAAAAATTATGAAAATTAAATATTTTTGAACATATAAAGTATATTTTAAATTTATAATTAATATTTCTATAATGTTACTTTTAATTACTGTCAGATTTTTAAAAATGATTTAATTATAAGTAAAGGTTAAAATGATATATCAAAAGAGATAAACTAAAAAATAGATTTTAGTTTTAAAATTATATTTATCTTATTTCAAGATAAATTTGAGTTATACTTAATTCTTTCAACTTTATTTTGTCTTACATTCGTTTTAAAAAATATTTTCTTTTATCAAGTATGCATTAATAAGTGGGTCACTGGTATCAAGAATACTAAGTATTAACTAGAGTAACCTGATTAAATAATATGCTTACTAGAAACGAATGAATATAAAGACACTATATAAAGACTTTTTTTTTATTTCTATATATTACATATTATTTCCATAACTAACCTAAAGAGCATGAACTGTTAAAAAAGAACTATAACAAAAATAAAAGTCTTTGATTTAGTTAAAATTCGAATCTCTCTAATACATCACATGATACTTGTGAAAAATAAAGAATTTTTTAAAAACACAGTCAATTCTTCTTTCTTTCTTATTTTTCATTTTGTTTTGATTATTTGATAATTAAAAATTATTTTTAGTGTCAATTCATAGTGATTAAACTCATTGATTTTATGTTTTTATAAGATTTATGCAACAAAATATAACATAAATTTTCTCTACTTCTTTAATTCAGTAAGTTAACTATAAATAATATTAAATTAAGTTGAATGTCCTGTACATTTGAATAAAAAAAAATGGTTGGCACATTCTCCTCTAATTGCATTGAAGTTGTGGTGATGAAGGTTAGGCACCTCATGCTTGTTTCATAGATGACCATGACTTGCCTTATATTTGGCCATTATTGAAAATATCAATCCGTGAATGAAAATCATGAAATAGAAATCAATTTGTAGAAACTAAAATAATTAGTTGCAATAGTAACTAAATTAGAAACCATTTTAGAAACTAAAAAAAAAATTGATTTCTAAATTAGTTTCTATTATTGTTAAATAGTTTTTAAATTGGTATCTAATTAGCAACCAAGGTTTTTCTATCAAATTTATAAACTAAATAATTGATAACTAAAACCTTAGTTGCTAATTAGATACCAATTTAGAAACTATTTAACAATAATAGAAAATAATATAAACTAATTTAGAAACCAATTTTTTCTTTAGTTTTTAAAATGGTCTCTATTTTAGTTCCTATTATAACTATTTATTTTGGTCTATAAATATTGATTTCTATTTCATGATTTTCTTGTAGTGTGCTAAAAAAAAAAAAAAAAACAAAAGTAATCAAAACATAGATAGCCACTAAGAAAACAATGAGACTATTAAACCTAGAAATTTATTCATAACAAAAATAATACTTAGAGTAATAGAAATAAACAATTTTGTGTTTTTAAATCTTAAATGGGCATCGTGCAGAAATTAGGTCAAGCATTCAGTTTGTGTGCGTCAAATAATATATACTTGCGTTTATTTCTGTTTTTTTTCTATTTATTTATTTCGATGCATAGAGTATTTAATAATTTAATCGATTTCGTGTCCTTGGAATGTAAATCTAAACTTTTATTATATTTGTGCACTATCATGCTAATGTTAGTAATATGATATACACGGTGTATATAGATTTCTTACTGTATATATTTCCCTCGTATTTTTCTTTATTCATTTCCCTATTTAAAATGTAATATTTGCTATCTTAAATAATAAGAAAATAAAAATAGTTATTAAAGGACTTACATTATAGTAGCTTCTTGATAACTTTTTTATCTTCAACTTGTGAGCATTCCTTTGTACCATCAAAATCCATTCATCGTTAGCAATATAAACTTGTTTGTGTGTTTATGTCGTCCTTCCAACAATTCTTTTTGCTACGAGTATGAGCCATGATGAATATGAATCATGATATTTATTCTGCATATTTCTTCAATATGAGTCATGCTGTTTTTTTATTTTTTTTAAATTTTTTTTATTATAAATATTAATATTTTGTTGTAGGTGGTAAGTGGAGTAGGGTCAAAATATCATCACCCAGAGTTAAATATAACATTTCACTACAAGAAAATCATGAAATAGAAATCAATTTGTAGAAACCAAAATAATTAGTTACAATAGTAACTAAATTAGAGACAATTTTAGAAATTAAAAAGAAATTTGGTTTTTAAATTAATTTATATTATTGTTAAATAGTTTTTAAATTGGTATCTACTTAGCAACCAATGTTTTTGCTACCAAATTTAGAAACTAAATAATTGGTAGTTAAAAGCTTAGTTGCTAATTAGATACCAATTTAAAAACTATTTAACAATAATAGAAAATAATATAAACTAATTTAGAAACCAATTTTTTTTAGTTTCTAAAATGGTCTCTATTTTAGTTCCTATTGTAATTAATTATTTTGGTATCTAAAAATTGGTTTCTATTTTATGATTTTCTTGTAGTGTTGGTGACAATATGCCTCAAAAGATCTTACCCCTTTGATCTACTCATAAACACTAATGATATAGCAAATAAAATAATGGCAAAACAATAACAAACACTCCATTAAATGTTAAGAGTGACATGAGTGAGGAGTTCTCCACCATGTCTTAGTAACTGAGCATGATGAATCCCTTGACAGTGGCTAGCAGCATAACCAACAATGGTGTCTTAGCTTTCTTATACGCATGGCCAACCTGCATGCATAAAAAAATATGGACTTGCTCCTATCTATCTCCTTTCACCTGTGAAGGACGAACATTCTCACTCTCACTGCGTTCTTTGAGTAGCATTTGGCACGCTTCCTTCTTACGTTTTATGGTTTTTCTGTCCTTAACAGCAAATGTGTTCGGAACCTAATCTCACCATTAGGCATCAGGCATGATGGATGGTCTCATCACAAGAAGATAGAGAGTAATTTTAGTAGGAGTTTTGGGGAGAAAGGTGGCAAAGTAGAATCTCTAGCACGTCTTTTCTGGGATTCAGAATATCTTTCCCACAAGTATTGATGAAGATGGGAAGAGAACTATTTTCTGGTCCATATATCTGCTGCTTCCACTGAGTGCTTCATCAAGGACTTGAGTCAGCTTCAGCTAGAAACTGAAACAGAAAACCTGTGGAAAACAGAAGCAGAAGAATTAATTGCAGAGACAAAGGTCTGCATTAGCAATGAAGGAGAGGTGTAACTTTGCTCTTAATGATAGAGCTGGAGAGAAGTCATCATTCCCATATATTATAAATGAGGATCCAATCACATCAGCCATTAAAGCAAACTGAGAAAGGTGGACCAAAGCTCAAAGCAGGTAGCTGAAATCAATTTGGTGGTTCGTGATTTGGAACAAATGCATAAAAAGCTTCAGAAGGCAGAAGAGACAGCAAGGAGAAATGCTTGTTTAGACCAACTAAAGGCCATTGCTAACGAGGTGGAAAATTTCCTAGAGAGGTATAGAAATGAAGCTGAGCTCAGTGTTGATGAGATCAAAAAAAGCTATTGATCGTCTTCATAACATGATAAAAAATTGCAGTATTGAAAGACAGAAGTCAACCAAAGCAGTTGGATTGAAAAATGAAATACGAGATTTGGTCTCGAAATTGACCATAGGCAGTGATATTCTTTAAAATTCAACACTTTTCATCGTGGGGATGGTAGGTGTAGGGAAAACAACTCTCGCAAAGGCAATTTATTTCAGACAAGAACTGGGTGAAACTATGACTAACTGTGTTATGCCTATGTTTTGATGATCGTGGTCTTGATGCAAATTCAGTTGACGTGTTTAGCAAAAAAGGAATTCCCGTGTCACCTTGTCAGAATCAAAACTGTGAGATGGTCCTATGACAGAGTTGCAAAGCCTGCCCAAACTTAACTCATTGTGTTTCTACGCTGACTCTTCTACAGGGAGAAGCATGTTTTTGTGCCACATGAAGTTTTCCACAACTTCAAGTGCTAAGATATTCAAGCAGATGAAAAATGCTGATGGTATTGGTGAATTAATGTTTTAGTTATCTTGGAGCTTGATGCCTTTCCCAAGCATTCCAAACTTCAAAGTTTCAGAATAAGTTAACATTATGAAGGATGTCCATGCACTTCCTAAATTACCGCACTTAGATTTCTGTATTCTCAAAAAATTGCGTTGTTATCTTGGAACAGTGTTGATTCACATGGCTACTGCATTATAAACCATTCATGGAACAATTTCTGTTGATTACTGAATAATTGCATTGTTACTTTTGAAGTGTTAGCACGATTACCATCTTAAAGCAAACAAATCGTAGAAACAAATAAAGGTGTATCAGCTCTTCATTTGGAGTCGTAATCGTCTACTCTATTAAAATTCAAACATAGATAATACAAATACTCTTACTTTCTCACATTAAGGACAATCTCGCTTTAGCAGATATTTTTTCTCAATTATTTCTCACATTAAGGACAGTCTCACTTTTAGTAGATCTTCTATCAAAATAGTTGAGAGGTGTGCTGTTTCCCAGTGTTAATTTACATATTGATGAAATTATTAGAAAAATGGATAACTAACTATCTTGGACTTGTCTCTAAGGGAAATGATGGAAAATACATAGGATTATTAGCAGCAACTCAAAAGCCACACCTTTCAAGAGATCAAATGAAAAGGAGAGAGAAATTCAACTATTCAACTACGCCTTTCACATTCATAATGCTAGGAACCACTGTGACTTCCGTCTGGGATTACTTCATTGTTAAGAGATCCAAAACATCTAAGAGTAAGAGTCTAATTTAAAATTGAATAGTGGAGAAAATGTAAGTAATAAGGACTTGGATACTATGTGTTGTCAAAGTCTCACTCAATTGTGTACGATACTCAGCAGAGTATTTAGATACTTGGTTCTCTTCTTTTAATGGCTATCTTTCAAAAGTGAACTTCCCAATTAATTGAATGTTTATCAATTGATCATGTCTTAGAAAAAGTAACCAATGAAGGATACTGAGGAGTGAAGCTGAGACATCGACTCTTAAGTGTGTTCTTCTCCCTTCAAAACTAGAAAGTAAAAACATAAAAATAACATGCTACAGTGGTTAAAATTAATTAGATTTTATGACGCATAAAAAAATTCTTATGCATCTTCTCATCATTTGAATATTACTTATATTCCTCTTATTTTAACATTTAAACATAACTAAAGGAGGGATTAGTTTAAAATTTGGGTAGTTTGCATATAAAAGTATTTTCTAGAAACAGAAAGGGGCTTTCTTTTAAAGGTAGTTTTCTTTCATTATGCATTTGAGTGCATTCCCAAAACTTTGTAGAAAATAAATTGTATTTTTGTGGTATATAAGCAAGTGCACGAGATGAAGTGATTTGAGGAAGAGATAAATTAAGTCACTTTTCTAATCGGGCAACACTAATACAAATACAATGTTAAGTTAGCACAACCTTCTCCAAGTAGTTGCCCGAACGAGAGACCAACTTTTCCCTTAAAGACTGGATTTTGGACTTCCAGATTCCCTAGCCCATCTGGGAGAAAGTATTTCATATTCTAGGTCTGGTCCCAACTCATTGCTTTCTTCTTCGCCTAAAATGTCCTTAGAGAATGCATCTGGATTGGCCTTGATGCAGCTCTGCAGAGCAACAAAAGGATGTACACAGTCCGAGCCCTACATATTTGGAGCAAATTTATTCCAACCCATACAATAATACAGAAATCAAGATTTAAAAAATATAATACTTTAAATTTGCCCATATTGGTTGTTAATTGCTATTGCAAAGTATACGCGACCATTCATTAATACAGACTTCCACATTACCACTGAATTCTTAATCACAAAAAATTAAGTTGAAAGGGCACATGTAATCTTCCTAAAGAGGTTTTAAGGTGCAAGAGAGAGAATTTTAAGTCTAACACAACATCATACAACTAATTTATAAAATGAAATTTATACCTATTTACATATTATATAACATATTTCTAGATGATGTAGATTCCAACGCACCTCCCACGTTCGGTACTATTGTGTTTGGTATAAAAATAACTTGGTGAGTAACCGTCTTTCATGGATCTAAGATAGACTCTCATAATAACTTAAAAAGTGGATTTTAAATTTAACTCAACTTTACAAAACTAACTTACAAAGTTAGATTTACATTCACTTATATGTTGCAAAATGCATCGATTGTCTTGAGACATAGGTCAGGTAGGACAGATCATAATCAAATAGTGGCGTTTAGACTCCTGCGTTCTTAAGTAGAAAGAGTTGAGCTTTGACTATCAACTATAACTTTTGGCCTAGTGATAAACGTTTGATCCAACTATTGGTATCATAGCCAAATTATGAGTTTGATTCCCAATGAGACAATTGTTGAGAAGGAGATTGTTGCAGGTAGCATCAATTATCTCATGGTGTAGGTCATGTGGCCAAGTCACAATCGAAGAGTTTGATTCCTATGGGAACAATTACTAAAGGGGAGATTATTTCAAGATGCATCAATCATCCCATGGTAGAAGTCAGGTAGACCAAGTCATAATCAAATCATAGTGTTTGGGTTGGTACGCTTTTAATTAGAAAGAATTGTGCTCTAACTTTCAACTATAACTTTTGGCCTAAGAGTAAGTGTTTGATCCAACTTTATATACTATAATTTAATCATATGTCTACGTTAAGGCATAGACGAATTTAGTTATGATAAGATGCAAGTCTTGATCTAGAAGTCATGTCTAAGACACCCATGTTTTGATGATAACAAATAAACAATTTGGTACATCTAATTTATCTACCTAGTGTGAAACAGGTATTAGATGATGATCATCTTTCACTTCAATGCACACCAAGTAAAGGCTAAACGATGTTTCATATGCTTTGGATGAAGTTCCAACCACTAGACGCAAGTTCTATAAGATAAGACATAACTAGTAGCAGCGCAAGACACAAGTATTGCTAAGCTAACGCATGTACACAAGACCATACAGAGTCTTGAATAAGCACTAGACAAAGTGTGCAAGTCTAGAAGATTCTTATGAAAGCCTAAGACAGCAAACATACACTAGTGAAGAAGTGTTCAAGACATACATCAAGTAGAATTCGACATTGTTTACGAGTTATGAACGCAACTCACATCTCCATGATGTAGTATAATCTAATGACTACAAAGTTGACCAAGAACATCTTCCAAAGAGTCTGACATAAAGTATAATTTATTAATGGGTATATGCTCAATATGGTATTGTAAGCAGATGTAGATACCTTACACAAATAAAAAATGTGGCTTACATATCTCTTTGTACTACCATAGTAGTCATACCTTCTGAAAAAGCTCTAACACAAGATCCTCTAAAGTATGCAACCTGCAAAGCTAATTTCTAGACATCTATAAAAGAAAGTTTTCCCATGCAATAAAGGTGAAGAATCCAAAATACAAGAAGAGATTTTTGTGTGCATATGAAAAAATCAGAAAAAGCTTCTAAGTGCTTAGATATAGTTCATCTTCTAAACAACTTAGAGAGTGAATCTTCTTTGTATATCCTTCAGTGTTGTGAAATTATATCTCTAGAACAAGGAACTTTTATTTGATATCCACTGTTTTGAGTATGAACCTTATATGAAACAACTACTGTTGTATAGCCTGGAAATATTTTGTATACTTAACTTAGGAAGACTTTGTGTACTTGGTTTAGAAAGACTTTGTGTATGTGGCCTGGAAAGGCTTTGTATACTCCTCCTTAATCACAATGGGAGAGTAGCATGTAGCTTGAAGAGGTTTTGTACACTTAACCTGGAAAGGTGTTGTTTACTTAGATATATGCACTTGTAGTAAGCTAAAATTGGCAGTACAAATACTTGTAATGCTTAGTGGAACATGATGCAGTTTGCAAAGGATAATTGGAAGTAACTCAAGTTTGGAATGAACCACTATAAAATCTGTTTATTCATGTTGTTTTCTATTACCCATCAGCATTTGTTCTTGACTGTCTTTTCTAAAACATTTTGAATGTATTTTATAACAATCAGACGACCCCTTCAATGTCTAATGGCTGCCTTGGAAAAAGTTTTCTAAAGTATTTTCAAAGCTTTACTCAAACTTTCCTCTTTTCTGGAGCTAACGTTGTCTTTTACTCAAATCAATGTGAGATTTCCAACACTACAAATAGTTGAAAGAACACAACGATACAGTTCACAAATATAATACCAAACAGATTACGTGGGAAGTATATAGGCTGAAGTTGTGACCTACAAACAGCTAAATCAGTTCACTTCACTCTTGTAATTGTAGCTACATCTTGCTTCAGGAAACAAAGCTATGCTATGCAATCACTAATGAAAGCAAAGTATGAAGTAAGATATACCTTTTCTTCAGAGGTACTCTTGAGAAAACACAGAAATGCCTCTGAGAACTGAGAGCCACAGGAACCAGTTCGTAAATCAGCAATGCAGGGGCATTCGAGAGCTTTCTGAGCCATTGCCTCAACAGACTGAAAATTCCAAATTTTTAAATTTTTTTCATTCATTCACTCGATTTCCAAGTTGAAAGCAAAATACCGAAGCAATTCAGGGCAAACCTCAGTTTGTTGACTTCCATATTCTGCAGCTTCTGCAATAATAAAAAAAAAACGACACAAACTGAGATTTCGTTTCAGCCACACATTTACACAAACACGTGAAGTACGTGAGAAATGAAATATGGAAAAATAACCTGCGATCGCGGATTTCAAGGAAGTGGGTTTGGAGGTGTCGGTAGTGGTGGTGGTGGTGGTGGTTTGAGTCTCCGCCGCAGCTTCTGCGCTTTCAATTTGACCCATTCTGAATCCTGATTTCTGAGTGCTCAATTCTGAAGCTCTTTGGTTTTGTGGTTCATTGAAAATTCAAAACTCTGACAATTCTGAATTAGTATCTCCTCCTCTCACGGAAAGTAGTGTTTCTTCTATGATGTTGCACTTATATAAACGTGATTAATAAACGTGATTAATGATCTTTACTAATCAGTTATAATCTTAAATAATCAATATAATAGTATAAAATTTAGGGATTAATAATTTGTCATGAATTATAAAGCATAAGTATTTTATTTTTTTACATGCAGAAAACTAAATCAGAATTTTGGGTCTTTTAATAGCTAAATTACCATTTATTTATCAAATTAATCATTTCCCTAATCAACAAGTAAAATTGTGTAAAGGAATGGGAAGCAATGTACAATTTAGAGAAATCTTTAAAAAAGTTTTTTTTTTTCTAAAACATGTTATACGTACTTTATTTAAGGTAAATAGTTTCATTTTAACAAATATTAATATATTTTATTTTATTAAAATATAATAAAAAATAAATATAAAAACTTTAACTTTGTTAAATTTGTTTAAACTTTGCTGATGGTTGAAATAATTGAACATATGTTGATTTCTATAATTGTTATGTATACTTATTAAGAAAAAAAATGTAATTAATGTTGAAGAAACCAAGAAATATTTTAAATTTATAAAATGAAAAAGAAAAGATGTAAAAAAATTAGTATTAATATACAATAATATTAAAATAAAGTAGTGAGTTTTTTAAAGTATAAGAAACTCTCTTTAAAAATAATTGCATATTAGTATTATTTTTTAAAAATAAACATATGTGACAATTTATAAAGATTAAACACGTGAACTCAATCCTTCAACCAAGTTAAAACAAAATTAATGAACTTAAAAAATTGTACTAATATTATTTGTTTTCTTTTAATATGTCAACATTTATCATACTATATATATTTAAATTTTATATTACTTTAATATTTATTTGTATATTTATCTTATAATCCTAACTCTTACTAATTTTAATGTATTTATTAAATTGTCCAATTTTGACATAAAGTATTATTTTGCTGACTATTTCATTCCAATCCTGAAACTAAAGTTCATCCTTATCTTATTCACATCCTTACATCTTACTGAAGAACGAGTATATCTGTATTAGTATAATTCGTATAATTCAATAATTTTTTTTATAAAAATTAAAAACATAAGTATGATATTATAAAGTAATTCATGTCAGAAGCATATACCGTTTCTTTTCTTCAATATTAAATATAAAAAGAATTATAATTATATAAATATAAAAAAGCATCAAGATTAAATAATTATAAAGAAGAATAAAAAATATTAAATATATAACAAGCCAGAGGATTTATTTGGCACCCTGATGACAAGGATTTGTCTTACTGTAACATTTTGAAATGGAGACTTTGTTTTTATTTAGGATCTTACTTTTAACACGCCATCACCTTCTTATTATTTAACTCGAAGAATATTTAATACTTTTTGGCGACCAAACTACACTCAGAGATGGACATCAAATGTTTTATGCCTTTATATTATTTTTATAACATACATCAGATATATTCAAATTAATATAAGGGATAAATATAAAATAATTTACACTTTCAAACTTTAAAAGAGACTCATAATTTTATTTACTATATAAAATGAAGTATTATGATCTATGTAGTACAGATACACGGATAACATAACACTGATAAGGATATGGAGATACGTATAATCTCTAAAATGTAAGAAACGAAGACACGAATTTATATATTATATAATTATGAATTATATAAATTGACAATAAATATTTATGTGTAAAAATATATTTCAGATTTTTTTGGGAGCAGGAAAATGATTTTCATTACTGGTTCAAAATAAATTTATTTCTTATTTCTATAATCATAATAAAAATTTAACAATAAATTTGAGTTTTTAGAAAATTATTGTATTTATCATTTTTAAAATTGTGTTAAAATCATACAAGAATTTTCAGAAATCCAACCAATATTTTTTAAATTGAACACTTCACCGATAAGTGTCATACGAATGTCATACGAGTGTCGACACCGTATGTCTTCTGACACAAATACACCCATTTAAGATAAGTGTTCGAAATACACCCATTTAAGAGTGTTCGAGCCTCATAGTTTATGATACATTTCTATGTGCAGAATACTAATACTTTTCATATTTTTTTGTAGATAAAGAATTTTCACAAAACCTTTTTTAGTTTAATATTGATAATAATCTCAAAGCAGTGATGTTCCAATTAATGAAACAGAAGCAGAATTGGAGAAAATTGACATATGCAGAGTTTTAACAAGATGAAACTGAACATTTTCCTTTGCATCTTATCAATGGGAGATAGTGAGTGAATGATTAACAAAGAACAACTACTCTTGGAGAAGATGATTAAAAAAGGAAAACAAATAACAACAAAATACAGCACAAAAAGTTGCTAAGGCCTTGCCAGATACAAACTTTTCAGGAAATTTCAATTTAGTCAAACAGTATGTGCCGGCCAGAGTTTTGGAGTAACGTATCACATTCCTCAAACTCATTGAAATTCCTTTATTAATCTTAAACAGTGTGCAGATTTCAATTGCCAATATAATACAAAGGAACAAGTTAACCACCCAACATAAACAAGAGACATTATCGTCTCCTAGTTGCCTATGCAACCAATATTAAACCTCAATAAAACATCACATCCTCCAAACGAACAGCACACAAACAATTAGAAAATTCCCTCATTTGTCACTACTAGGAAGCATCACTACACCATGCCTTATTTTAAAATTCTTTGGGAAAAACTTGTGAAACTTTATGGTTGATATGTCCTATACCCTCTTGCTCCCCTTATAGTCAATGATCCAAGGCTACTAAGCTTTCCAAACCCTTTTCAATCTTTGCTCAGTATCTCACAACATCCCTTTCCATTACAATGATCATGGAACCAAATCCAACATCAGATCATAGTCTGGACTGGTTTGAAGGTTCTGTTTCTTTCTTTCCACTTCCACCATTCTTAGACGATCCATATAACTCTAGTGACATCCAAGAGTATCAGCTGTGGGATCAAGACATAAGCAGCCAGTATCAAACTGATGCTAATATCAGCTCCCCTAATGTCACCAACATTGCTACTAGCATACCACCCCCAGAGCCTTGTGGCTCTAACAACCTTAAACTCTCTGATTTGCCCAAGAAAAGAAGTTCCACTGATGATTCAAGTCTCAGACCACCACAAAGCCACAAGCACAAGAAAATCAAGAGCAAACCAATGAATAATGAAGCAGATAGTGGAGAAGCAGAAGGGACAACAACAGTTAGAAAAGCTGGTGGGAACAAGAAAGGTGCTGCTAAGGGTGTGGCAAATAACTGCAACAACAAGGAAGGAAGGTGGGCTGAACAGTTGCTCAACCCTTGTGCTGCAGCCATAACTGGTGGAAATCTGACCCGTGTGCAACATCTCTTGTATGTTCTCCATGAGTTAGCATCACCTACGGGTGATGCTAACCACAGGCTTGCAGCACATGGTCTTAAAGCACTCACACACCACTTATCATCTTCTCTAGCATCTACCTCTTCAGGGTCCCATACTTTTGCATCTACTGAGCCACGGTTCTTCCAAAAGACACTACTCAAGTTCTATGAGGTTAGCCCTTGGTTTTCTTTTCCGAACAACATAGCAAATGCTTCCATCCTTCAGGTTCTTGGGGAAGACAATGACAATTCACGCACCCTTCACATCCTTGACATTGGAGCCTCTCATGGCATGCAATGGCCAACATTTCTAGAGGCCTTGAGTCGAAGACCTGGTGGACCTCCCCCACTGGTTCGCCTCACTGTGGTCACTGCTTCTTCCACTGAAATTGACACCCCATTTTCTATTGGTCCTGCTGGTGACAACTTCCCATCTAGACTCCTTGGTTTTGCTCAGTTAATGAACGTTAATTTGCAGATTAAAAGGCTAGATAATTGTCCATTACATACACTGAGTGCTCAAAGTGTTGACACCTCCCCGGATGAAATCTTTGTTGTGTGTGCACAGTTTAGGCTGCATCAGTTAAGTCACAATACCAGTGACGAAAAGAGTGAGTTTCTGAAAGTTCTGAGAAACATGGAGCCCAAAGGGGTGATACTAAGTGACAACAACATGGAATGTTGTTGCAATTGTTGTGGGGATTTTGCCACCGGATTCTCTCGAAGGGTGGAGTACTTGTGGAGGTTTTTGGACTCAACAAGCTCAGCCTTCAAGGGTCGTGACAATGATGAAAGGAAAGTGATGGAAGGTGAGGCGGCAAAGGCATTGATAAACCAACGAGAGATGAATGAAGGGAAGGAAAAATGGTGTGAGAGAATGAAAGAAGCCGGGTTTGTGGGAGAAGTACTTGGTGAGGATGCAATAGATGGAGGTAGAGCTTTGCTGAGAAAGTATGATAGTAATTGGGAGATGAAACTCGAAGGTGACAATAGAAGTGTAGGACTGTGGTGGAAGGGGCAACCTGTTTCTTTCTGTTCCTTGTGGAAGCTGGATGGGAATGATCAGAGCTCAACATTCACATCATGAGGAATCATGACTTGGAAGAATTCAATACAAGTTTATATCAAACAGGTTCTGTTCTAGTGAGGAAAACATTTTCCACTGCTTGTTAACAGTAAACAAGTATGGGAGGGGGGAAATTCTTCCACTGCCAATTTTCTCCACCATGTAAAATTCTTGATTATATATAACATTTTGTAACACGAAGAAGGATGCAAATTATTTCTTTGGTTATGTGCTTTGTAATGACTGGTAACTGTTAAGAAGATAGTGCTGTTTCAGAGTTTAGCATCTGTTGTTCTTCAGTTACAAATCTGAAATTAGATCTAGATCATAAGCCAACAAACATTGCACATAGGGTATACGAAAAACTTCAGAGTCCATTTGAGCTTAATACTTTATTTCAATAAACTTTATTTTAATTCTTTACTTCTTAATAGTTTATTTTAATGAAACTATTTTAGTCATTAGTTAAAATGAAAAGGTTAACAAGTTTCGTAGTCACTTTTATTAGAATGAAAATTTGAAACTAAGAAACAATCACTTCCTCTGTTTATCTAATTACACTTTGTTAATCCACATGGAGTATACACGTCAATCAACTGCTATTTCTAGACCAACTTTAAATTGAAAAACATTTTATTGTCATTTTTATTTTACTTCTAATCATTAAACTATTATCTCATTTTTCTTTTCCTTTCTAATTTTCAAAAATTTATGAGAAATTATTTTTATCACTTCTACTGTTTTTTATACTGCATTTAATGTTTTGAAAATTAGAAGAAAAAATCATTTTATAAAATCAATAAACCCTAATATTTGCTGATGAAAAAAGAGAGCAAGAGGCTGAGTTGACTGAATACATGGTTATTACCTACCAGCATCGGTTTTTACTTTTTAAGATAGGATTTACAAGTTTACTCGTGAGATTACCTCTAGTCCAGAAAGCACAAGAACATAACAGAGCTTCATTCTATAGGTGTTAGGCAAAATTAAATATTTACGTACACTGCAACTGAAATAATTGGAAAAACTTGCAAGGTTTTCCAAAAAGACCTGGCAGAGTGAGAAAGTGAGGAAGCTACGAATTAACCTCGACCAACCTATTTACGCCATGTCCAAATATCTACCCCAGATAAAGTAATAAGTTCACAGGAAACAAGAGCAAGGCTAGTTTTCCCAAAAAACTCCATATTCCAGATCTTATAATAAAAAGCACATTTTTCTCATTAGCAGGTGTTAAGTTTCCTGCCACAGGAGTGAGCAGAACTTTCAGGCAGTGTCTGTTCATGATTCAAAAATCCGCACTGAATTTCGAATCTCCTGACGACAAACAGGACATTTAGGTGCCACTTCATGTTCAACTGATATGGCACACCCTTGGCAACACACAAGGTGGCCACAGGGGATGAAGACAGAACGCCTTCTCCTCATCAGACATATAACACATAATTGTCCATCTGGAACATCTTCAATCTCATCATCCACCTGAGGTTCAACATCACTCACTGCTTGCCTTTGTTGCTGGAGCTGCCTCTGTAGCTTCCACTGTTTCCACTTATTCCAGTTCCTGAAAATCAGCAGGTAATTGCCTTCAATACAACTGTGTCTCTAATCACCCAAAATTACAAATAATATTACTGCAAATCATTTCCACTATTCTGATTATTATCAAAATTAAGTTTATCAAGGTAAGCCAACCATATTAAACAAACAGCCAGTCTATAACATAATCATGAAGGCAGTTTATCAAACCAGGAAAATCTATTTGTTTCAGGAAATTCTAAAGCCAGCCACAATTAACAAAATGCAGAACATCACAGAAGTAACATAATAAATGGACAAATAAGTCAAACCAACATACCTCACAACTGCATAGCCAAGGATCCCAACTGACATTGAACCGAGAGCAATGCCACCCCAAAACAGAATTTTCGTTTTGATGGAAAGATCCACTATCATCTGATCTTTGCTCAAGTCAGATCTACAAAAGAGATAACAACCATAAGCAGCACTTCCACAGGCTGAATCATTTACTAATATTTACCGAGATATATGCACTCAAATAATAAACTAGAAGGGGAGAAATAAGAAATTCAGTATCACTCATCAATGCGCCTCCAAAACAAAATCTTAGGTTTATCATTTATTATAAATAATTTATACTTCACAAATGGCACCAACACCTCTACTTGTTGTCACGAAAATTCAAACAACTTTGATCAAAACCATATATTCATGGCCCAACTCATCATTATTGGTTACCAATGTGAATTAATTAATCATAAAATTAAAATAGCCATAATATTTCTACCAGCAAAGTGACATTTCCCCTAGAATGTATCCTACTGGATACTGAAGGTACAAAGAAAGAAGTAGGGTTATGCTATCACCAAATGAAACAATCCCCTCTATTATACTAACTTTATAACGAACAATACCAAATGGTGGGGATATTTTCATGATAAACAATAGTTTATTGCAACTAAAACAAACTTACAGAAAATACGGTAGATCTTTGCATGACTTAATTTCAGCAACTCCATTATTTAGACTGACAAGGCCAACAGCAGTGACATCCTTCCCCACTGGAAGTATTTTCTCTTCATCTAGCAGTCCGACCTACAGAAAAGAAACATAAGATAACATTTCAGCAAATATGATACACCAAAGATCAACAATTTCACAAGAGACAGCCAAAAGATGCAAAACACCATAATAGACTAATTGGAGTGAAATAGTACAAGTATTGAGCAATAAAATTACACAATGAGAATATCAACTCACCGGATACTCATGTCCAAAAAGTGCTTGCAAGAAAGTATAAGGAGAAGCATTTATTGGTTGCAACTTATGATAAACTGTCGTCAGAGGCAACGGATGTCTTGAGCCATCCATGTTGACAACAACATACTCAGTAGATGGCCGCCATCCAACATCAATTAGAACAAAAGGCACCTACAACAAAGATAGTTAGAATATCAAGAAAACATTTCATATTATCACTATTGTATCTAAAATATTTTACAGTATCTTACATGATCCTTTCTTAGTGGGCAGGACTTTAGTTGTTCTTGTTACTGTTACATGGAATGATTTTCATATTTCAATGTGTGTTTGTATAGATATATACATATATAAATTTCACGATTTGTTCCTCATTTTGGTAACATAAAATACTATATAAGTTCAGTACACCAGTGTAAATGAAACTTACTGCTTTTCATTTTGTAAAACACCATTACAATACATAAGGCTTCAAATTCTGTTTTCTGGTTGTTTGGCTATCTCTACTGATGTATTGCCTATATAAAGGTTGTTGCTTGATGAATAAAGCAGAGAAGTTCACAGCAGTATTTTATTCTCTCCTTCATTTTATCTTAGTTTTAACATGGTCAACCCTACTCAATTATATATACCAACCAACCGATATCAAATTTTACCTCATGAAATACAAATCAATTGACAACATTATACCAGAACTCTTTTTATACATTATGAACCTCAACATGTAACAAAGTTATGCACCCATTACCTTCCTTAAAGATGTAGACTCTTGCTGTCTCCAAGATCTTGCAAATATGGCTCGAAGATCAGAAGTCCATCCAAATAATCCTTTCCATTCATTGTATATACACTTCATGATAATGAACACAAAATAAATAAATTAGACTTCTAATTAACAAATAACTTACTAAGTTGCAGGACATTTAAGCTGAAATTAAATTTATATTTTCTACGACAATGAAAAAGATATTACCCCTTTAAGACATAAAAGCTTTCCATCTAAATTAATCAAGAAAAAGAGGAGGCATGTCAATATCCAATAACACCTTATGGTCAAAACATCAAAAGTACACCTATATCCATAAAATGAAAGGAGAACTCTATAGGTAACACTCTGAAGTCGTACTTTAGAAGATGAAGTGCAATTACTATTATGATAGATAATTATAACAGTTAGATTATAACAACTTTGTAGTTTAGAACACATACACATATAGTGTGTTTGAAGTGCAGTTATACATAGACACACACTGAGGGCTTGGGTTGAGTTGGTGGAAGTAATAGTGCGTTTGAAAAGTCATTCAGACACACTAAACGCCAACAACCCATCAAAGATGGACTTAAGTTTCCGAAAAGTAGGAAACAATTGATGATGCGCTAGATAAACCCTTTCACTGTGCCGAATGCCAATCCAATATGTAAGGGTGTTCACAAGTAACTAACTTTAATAACCGAACTAAATTAACTTCAACATAACTAAACCATTTTAAAATAAATTGAATCTAAACTGTCCACCAAAATCATTTTTAACAGTGAACTATTATAGAAAAGAGTTCAGTGCTTATGTTGTTGGTTTCACGGAATTTTTGCTGATTTTTATAAAGCACACTCGTTCATGACTTGGTGTCCAACTTATGATGTGTAATTTCAAGTTATGAAAAATAAACAGATATGCTGAAATGAATCAACCACTTTTTTATTTGGTTCTCCCACTTACTTTGTCGCGTTTCTGTATGAGATCTATCTTTATGTTGATATATGCAATATTGTTGTACTCAATTTTGTTTTAAACTACAAGCCGTTTGGTTCAATAGCTTTTTTTCGTTACTGATTAACTAGCCATTCTGGAATATGGAAGTTGAAACTTTTAGGCTTGATTTTATATTATTGGAGATGGCAAACTCTACAAACTAAGATAGGATTTTTTAAACTCCCAATTATTCTAATTATTTCTGCAGACTTGACGTATAATGGACAGTGGAATATTTTAATAAGCACTATATGTATATCGTATTTTGCATGATTATTGTTAAAATAATTAATATTAAAAAAAAATTATATGCATTGTTAATCTATCTTTGAACTTCTTTTTTTAAAACCAGTTTGTTGTAGTCCAAAACAGTCCAGTTCAAAGCAGTTAAAGAGAAGAAAAACCAGTTCAGTTTAGTTGCATGGTCCATTTTACAGCTCGATTCAGTTTGGACAAATCACTTCTACAGTTCAATTCAATTGTTACCAATTTGGTTCACTTCAGTTCTTTTTTAACACCCCTACCAATAAACCTGCTCTAATAGGCAGTTCAATTTAGTTGCATGGTCCATTTTACAGTTCTATTCAGTTTGGACAAATTACTTTTACAGTTCAATTCAATTGTTACCAATTTGGTTCAGTTCAGTTCTTTTTTAACACCTCTACCAATAAACATGCTCTAATAGCGTGCAACTGATAGTTGAAGAAAGAAAATGTCGGATTGGCATTCAATCAACCAACTTTGAAGGTACGAGCAAACTAAGTTCCGTTTTACTTTCCACCTTCACGTATTTTTGTTCTGAATCAAGTACGAAGTGACTGCACTCCCCAATTTCAACTTTTCACTGACCTAAATTCAAATTACAGGTTGACCAGTGTTCTAAAACCATTAATAACCACTTAACACACACCCCAAAATTTCGAATAAAACACTTTACGATAGCGAATTTCGGACAAACATGCAAATCCATCTGCTCAATCGCACATTAATCTCAACAAATTCGAGAGAAAAAAAAAAAGATTACCGTTTGAGTTCTTTGAAGGATGACGCCTTTATCACCGGACTCGCGAGAAACCAAGACGCCGGGTCTGAGGGTTTTCCAGGAGCCATCGACTGCGGACTTGGCATCAACGTTGCCGCGGACAATTACGATTGCGCCACCGTCGGAGTTAGAGTTGGCGTCAGATGGAGTATCGGCGAGGAGTGATCGGAGGTCGGAAACGGAGAGGTAAGGGGCGCGGCGGAGCTTGCGGAGGGCGGCGGAGGTGGCGGAGAATTTGACGAGGGTGCGGATGGCGGCGTAGGCCAAGGCGAAGCCCAAAACTGCGCCGTCGAAGGAAAGGGCGAGCTGGGAGAGAAGGGACACTAAGGCTTGCTCCTGATGAGACATTGATCATTCATTCCTCACACCAACACGCACTCTGCGTTTTTTCGCAATATCGCTAAATCCACGTCGTTCTTTAGGCTTCTATAATCCCAAGGCATTTCATTTTTAAAAATATATTTATATTATAAATATAATTATACAACACTATAAAAATAGTTAATTTATTAATAAATAGAAAAAATATAGCTAAATATATATTATATAATAAAAAATTATAAATTAATTGACTCTACTTAATTGAGCCTTATGTATCATTTTTTGTCATCCCTCACTTTATAATGTCCACTTATCACTTATTATTTAATTAATTAATCTTGTTGTGACTCTATTTTTAAGAAGTCATTGATGACTTGAATAACTTGTTGTTAGAATAAAGAAAATAAAAGATGGTTACCTATAATAAAAGGAATAAAACTATTACACATATTTTGTTTCAAGAATATTCAATTATGGCATGTCATGAAATAATAGTGTAATATGTTGGTGTTATATGTTAGGCATAATTTAATTTCCCTAATTACAAATTATTATTTTTTTAAGTAAATATAACATATGCTGAATAAGTTTCTCTCTTTTTTATTTTATTATTATTATATAACAACTAAACAGTAATTATTTATTTAAAATAATATATATATATATATATATTATATTCATAATAATATCTAAATAGTTTTTATTTTAAATCTTAAATAAATAAATAAAATCACTTTCAAAGTTCTCTCGCTTTTGTTCGTGGGATATCATACCTCAAATAAAAAGATAATGATTTTTTATAATATAAAAATGAGTATAAATTTTATTTTATAAACTAATTTTATAAGATTAAATTAGATTTAAAATTTATTTTTATATAAAAATTATTTAGAATTTATTTTAAAGAAGAATTTGTTGTTTAACTTATGAGGCTTCTCGGTGTAAAAAATATGTTAGAAATCCTATATCATGAATTCTGATAATATATATTATAAGTGGTTGAAATTATAAGTTAGTTTATAATATTTCATACTTTGTGGAAGGATTTATGGGATCCTTTTTATGCATTCCTTTCTTTCTTATGAATAATAATAAAGGTTTGGTTTCAAAAACCTTGAATGTTGAAATGAAAAATGCAAAACCCAAGTTTCTCTTTCTGACAACACTGTCAAAAAGCAATCCAAATTGTTGTCAATGATGCTATGCATGTCACTGTGATTACAGCTACTCTCCATCTCCATTCCAAAAATCATGACTTACAGCTATAGTTCCTTCATCAACAACACAGAACAGTGTGAACACAACAAAAATACCTTACTTCCATACCCTGAATCTCCTTTTTCTACCATCCTTTTCAACTTTATATGCTTCTTTTTTTCTTTTCTCTCCATTCTTTAAACCTCCTCACTTTTTGGCCGGCTGTTTCTCCATCATTCAATCTCACATACACACATACATTCCTTAGCCTTATCACCTTTTCCTCCCACTATAAATTCTTTCCTCAAAACCTCATTTTTTCTTCACACACAAAAACTAACTCACTCTTATTACTTGCTTCAACTCCAAATTATGGCCAACACCACCTATGCTTCTTCTTCATCATCATCATCATCACAAAGATCATTGGCCATGGTGTTGGCTTTGGTCTCAGCAGTGGTTTTGTCTCCCTTATATGGGAATTCAAGGAGCGATAGGAGGTACTATGAGTCAAAATGGAGCTCTGGTGGTTTTGTTCTGCCTATGCTTCTTGCTGCTCTCATAATTGCCATCAGAACAACCTCTTCATCTGTGTCATCTTCATCATCAGCAACAAGACCCTCCTTTCTCCCATCTCCTGAGCCTTCATGGGTGCTCAGAGTTGGAAGCTCTTCTTGGGGTTTGGGGGGGATTTTGGTTATGCTCATGCTTGTTCTTCACTGGCAGGCCTCAGTTCAAGAATTCTTTTGGAAATAGAAGCATGAAATGATTATACTCTGTACTTTTTCTGTGTGTTGCATTTTTGTATATGTATTATATTTTTGTTCGAGATCCATATCAGTCAAAGATTAGAATACTTTATAGTAGTATATAAGTGGATGATCTTAGAATTTTGAGCTTCTGATATCGTATTTTGATATCTTAAAAAACTGATAGTAGAAATAAACAAGTTACATATGACAATATATTGTGTTTTTAGCTTAGTTTTTCTTATTGTTATGATTATATCAGTGCATTATTCATTTTGTTGCTGATATATTAAGATTCAAAACTATTTTATAACTGGAGTTTTGTAATTAAAATAAATTATTGTGAACACCACTCTATAACAACTTTTTAATAATAAAAGTGTATAAAAGAGTACAATTACTTATTGCTATTTCTTCTCCCACCTGCATAAGATCTTTAATTTAAAAGACTTTTTTGGATTAGGCGATAAAAAAAATTGTTGTTATAAAAGAAAAAGGATAAAGTAGTCATTTTATGAATGGGATATAGGGAAAAATTATGCGGTATAGGAAGCAACGACCCGAAAGAGTGCAATGTTTTTATGGTAGTTTCTTCCTGCACCCCACAAAGTTACGAAAAGATAAAATTGTTCCTATATAAACTGTACATTTTTTTTTTATTCTGGATTATGAAATCCAGTAAATTTTCAGATTGGCGTTTCCGGTAAATTTTTGAATTGGCGCATCTGGTAATCTCTTGGATTAATGCTTCCGGTAGTACATGAATGATAGTGTTAATCCAAAAAATAAAAAAAATGCAAAACATCCATAATTGAAAAAATCATTCTGGATCCGCCAATCCGTAATTCAAAATATGCATTCCGGATTCAGAAATCCATAATTGAAAAAAATTATTCCAGATCCACCAATCCGTAATAGAAATTAGGCTTCCGGATTCAACAATCTGGAAATCAATAATTTATGCAAACTTTACTTCCAGAACACCCCCTCATCCGGAATGCAACATGATTCACTTTCGAATTGATGAATCCGTAGCACACTCCCAGATCCCAAAATTATGGGAATCAGTTTCGAAATTTACAAAATTATAGGGGTGCAGGAAGAAACTACCTGTTTTTATTGTTAGGTCCATGAAGTGGATTTCTACAATTAAATTCATGGGCTTTTGCTTTCTTGAACCCAATTAAATTCAAACTTGCACCCTATCACTGATGTCAAATGACAAAAATGTGCTCTTTTAGATAAAAATGTATACGGAATTTAGTATTTTAGAATAAAATTCTGAATTTGGATTTCTAAAACCTTGTTTGGATTAGGATTTTCAGTACAGTTTTTCAAAATATTTTTTTTGAAATATGTTTCCATATTTTGGTTTCTGAAATATCTTTTCTCGATTGTATTGTTTGTACTCTGAATTTGTCGTTCTGAATTGAGATTTTAATATTTTTTAATTCTATTTTAGAATTTCATTTCCAAAACTCCAAACAACATATTCTAGGTTTTTTTTCTAGAACGTATTTCTCAATTTCCAATTACGAAATTTCAAAAATGGATAGGGTGGAGGTTTTAATTGATCAGGTGCAGAAAGAAAAAGCCTTAACCATGATTTAACCCATCTAGCCTAAACACTGAAATAAATTTATTAAAATCTTGAGTTCGACTTATTTAAAAAAAAAGTTTGAACTTCACTAGTCCAATTTATTTATAACAATTAATTTGGTTTTATGACATTTAAAAAATAATAATCATATGAGTTTAGTATTTAACAAGCATTTCAACACTAAATAAGACTACAAATAAACTATATATGGTATAAATAATTCAATAAATAAATAAAAACTCACAGTTTTTTAAGTTGTAAAAAGTTATTTGGAATGAAAGTGAGTGTAGATAGAAAAAGAATATCCCAATCCAGAAAAGATTTTGATGTGACTTGTGAAATTTGAAGGTGGAGTTAGGTTAGATTATTATTCAGTTTCTAGAGCTTTGGAATCTCTACGTCACTCTTTCACGCCAAAAAAATATTCACAACTCAACAATTTGCTTATGCTATGTTTACTTTTCAATGTCAAGTTCAAGATTCTTCCAACCACTCCCCATTTGGGTATTTAACATCATTTATTATTAATAATAATGTTCTTGTTAACGTTGAATTTTATTTCATGCCACAATCAGAATTCTCACATTGCATGTCATCAAAAATTAATACCACTCTAGTTTCCGAACACAGTTTTATCATGATTTGTCTTTTGGTATATGAAAAAAAAATTGTTTTGCATATTTTTTATTTTATTATATTTCAACAAAATATTATAATTATTCTGGTTTAAAGTTATTTTAGTCAAAAAGTTACGTCTCCTTAATAGTAAAAATAGTGATTTTTAATCTTATGATTTGTGTTTATCAGGTCATCTTTTTTTCTTTTTCTTTATATAGGGTAGTGTTCTCCTTCCTTCTTCTTGTATCTGGTCTTGTTTTGAGTTATATTTCCAAATTTATTACCATCACGTATATACGATCAATTTCCATAATTAACGTCATCCGTTCTTTATGAGAAATAAATGGAATCTTTTTCATTAACTTCAAAAATAAACATTAATCTCCTAACCTCAGACATAAGTCAATGAAACTGATAAGTTCATAATCATTATCTACATAGACAATAAGACCATTTCACCATATGATCGATTAAACAAGGATCTCAATAGTATTTTCTATAAAAATTTAAATAAAATTAAAGCAGGCCTACCATTATCTAAAAGAATAGCTGGGCCTAGTGCTATTCGCTTAATTTTAAGATGATTAATGTTAAGATAAGACTTAGATATTTAGTTGCATATCTTTAACTGTTATTCTTCTGTTAAAGTTTGGCCTTTACAATAATATAAAATAAAGTTTGGCACTTGATTCGGCACTGGTTTCCCAAGTAAAGTATTAATTATTAAAATTGATATTCTTACATACTTTAGTCCAACACATTTTTTTTTGTTTTTCACTAGGTTTTAAATTCCTGGTCTTGCAAGTAAAGTTTATCCAATAATCCCTAATAAAAAAAACTTGCATTGTTGTTAATCTAGTGAAAAATAAAATGTAAATTTGTTCATTTTGGTTGGTTCATGATGTGCTTTTGTCATCTTTTTGCCTATTGAGATGTGACCACTAAAAAAATGCGAGAAAAATAGTTAAACTTGAACAACATAACTTAAAAGGATTCAATAAGAAAACTTAAATTGTTAAATAGAGTGGAATTTAAATTGAATACGACAGTTATATATACATGAACAACTGTTACTGTAGATGCCGCTCTCAGTACGCTATTACAACGTGTTTTCTTTTTAAGTTGACTTGTTCATTATCAAAGACAAAGGATGTTGAAGCAACACTTAACCAAAAAGGAGATAAATCCAATATTAAAGGACAAGAAAAATATATAAATAATGTATCATGATTTTCTTATAATAAATATTAATGAAAATGAAAGTTAAAGTTAAAACAAAATTTCAAAGACAATTAATTTCATAGTGTCCTTATTAGTAATGTAAGAATTACCCTCCATCCTAATTTTACATTTCACTGGTAAATTCTTCAATTTTCTTAAACTTCAATTTTTCAAAGTCATTCTCCATGTGCATGACACTATTGACCAGAATCTGCTTAGAGTTAAAGTCACTGATTTTTTTAAAAATCTCGAAAATTTTATTTTATTTCTCTCTTGCTAACAAGTTCCTTGGAAGTACAGAACCATGAACACAAATGGAAGAAACGACTAGAGTTCAAGACTCCATAAAACCAAAACTCTAGAATCGAAGTGGGTGGAATGTAATAAATGCATGAGGGCCAATTACATAAAATCAACCATTTCAGCACATAATTGAATCGAGTTAGCAAGTTCATAGTAGTGAAACAGAGTTGTTATGTACAAATATTTCTTCTATATACATAGCTGTCACTAAACTTTTTGATGAATGAGAAGGGAAATCCAAGGTGGGGTCAACTTCTTGAGCCAACCATGGTACTTCCAGAAGTTCCCATGCTTGATACGGTTAGCCCTCGATCATACATACGCTGGATTTCTTCCCTGTATTCTGTAAGATACTTGTCAGGTATGGCAGGTGTAAGTTCAATAACATCTCCCATCTTCAACTTGCTATTGGGATCACTCACAGGCTTGTGATTCAGTCTTGGCCTCAACTCTTCCTTCAATGGGAACCTATATGCTGTCAACCTAGAGCTTGCACGACCAGCTCTTTCCAACAAATCCAATATGGTTGAGTTTGCACTGAATTCTTGGACAGACATCTGCATGTCCATTCAAACACATCCACAGTTAATACAGTGCACTATCCAACTTTGGTTGCACAAAATGACAATGTATGTTCTATTTCCCACATTTTTAACACCACTCTTTATCGACCATTGCACACCACAACAACAACAAAACATGAATTCCAAAGTATAAGTATGTATAGTTGATTGATTTAACTTGTGGTGGAAAAATTTTAATTCATTTTACCTTCATAATTTCTTGTCTTATGAATGCATGTGGAGAAGGCTTAAGACTTATCAAATAGCATTGTCTGAGTTGTAGTCAGTATTTGAATTAAACTTTTGAAATAGTTTAAGAGTGGGAGTATGGATCGAAGACTCAGAATCAGAAAATTGAATATTACATAAATTACGAGCACAAACCTTGTCATTCTCGATCATGATAACGAACACGGGTCCATTCTGACCACAATCAGGCCTATAGGAGTATGGGCAATCAGCAGCATGGGAAGGGAACTTGCATGGGGGCTTGACTGAATCTGCATATCCAACAGAGGAACAATCTCTGCTCATTGCTTCGCACTGCCAGGTAACAACCCATCGAGCCCACTCCACCATCTGAAGCACAAATGAAGAATGCTGGCAATCATCTTCCTTGTATCTCCAGTGAGCTGCAAATCCGAATTCTGCTTGCAAATGCATGTCTTTTGTTCGAATTTGTACTTCAAGGGGAACATTGCCTTCGGCCATCACCACAGTATGCAGAGATTGATATCTGTGAATAGTTATAAAACCAAAATCAGACGATATGCGTTTGCAAACTGAAAAATATACATCCCAACTACAGAGCCACAACATACCCATTGAACTTGGGGCGACATATGTAATCTTTCAGCTTTCCAGGCACCTCAGACCATAGCCGATGAACAGCTGTTAAGGCTTTATAACAGTCTTCATCCTTGTCAACAATCAAGCGCAGTCCATAAATGTCATGGATATCATCTATGGTAAGTTTCTTCCTACACAGACGAATAAGGAAATGTGAGAAATTGAAGTGTACAAACACTACAATCCACGCCAAGTAAAACTAATGCAATACTTTGTGTCTTTAGTAGTTTTAAACAAGAATGCTTCATTAGTAGTTTCACAGCAATATCATCGAAAAAATAAATAGCAACGATGATGTCCCATCTCTAGTTTAAAACAACTCAACATCCATTTTGATGTTTACGTGTGTTTATGCCGTAACAGAAACTGCCTTTGATATGACACCCATTTTTGTGTAATTAATAGTCTTCAATCAAACAATCTTACCTCCCCCTACCTTCAAAGAAATTTCTAGTACTATATTTGCATTTAAGAAAAAAAAGCAGAAGTAAAAATATTCAGAAATTATATAAAAAGTAAGGGAAGGTAAAGCATACTTCAACATTTTGCAGTAAACGCTATACAAGCTCTTGTGCCGCCCAGAAATGACACTATAAGATATGCCTTCGTCTTTAAGGGTTTGCTCTAATCTCTCTATCGCACAAGTAATCATTGCATCATCGTACGACTCCACAAGCTTTGATGAAAGCTCCTCGTGCTGGCTTGGGTTGAGATGCTTAAAACACAAATTTTCCAATTGTTCTTTCCAGCTAGAGATTCCTAAGCGATTGGCCAGTGGTGCAAAAATCTCCAAAGTCTCCTTTGCAAACCTCTGCCGCTTGGTCACTGGCAATGCATCTAGTGTCATCATATTATGCAACCGATCTGCCAGTTTAATGAGGACAGCTCTTGCATCTGCCATGGCAAGGAACATAGTATGCAAACGGTCTGCTTCAACTGACTTGCAAGCTGTGTTATTTTCTCGAGCCAGCTTGCTTAAGTGGCTCAGTTTAGATACCTAAAATGCCATAACAATTAGTTAGAACCTTGAAAGGAAAAACCATTAAAAAAAAATCAGATATGCCTATATTATTGGAATTCAGGGCATCAAATGGGTATTATAGCAAAAGAGTCCTATAAAATTGAAAATAAAATTTGAGCGACCAAAACACAAACGATGAGTGCTATTAAGTTATTAGATTGCCAACTACAAGACACCAACCTACAACCTACAAAACAACAAAACTATCATTCAAGGCCTGTAGAACTAAACACAACTATATTTTCTCCAAGATCATCAATGTTCATTAAACTGTGAAAAAAGTCCTACCAGCCTAATTACACTAAGCCATAAAAATCTAAGATTAGATCTGATGTGTAAAGTTTATTAATAACTTCAATATTACGGGTTGATTCAAAATGATCCTGCAGATCACAAGCATCAATTTCCAAAATCCTAAACCACGTGGATTCATAAATCAACAAAAGACAAGTTCCTCACCCCTTCAACTAAATCAGCAACTCCAGCGCCAAACGTTCCAAATATACAATCATAACTCAGAAAAGCATCATCCAAGGTATCATGCAAGAGCCCCGCAGCCACAACAGTGGAATTGGCACCAATCAGAGCCAGCAACACAGCAGTCTCCAAACAATGCTGCAAGTAAGGATCCCCACTAGCCCGCATCTAAAAAAACACAAACAAAGAAATCAATTTACCAAAAGTCCAAAACCACGTAGCACACCTTCCAACTCCAAAACACAAAATAAAGTTCCATTCCATAATTCCGTGTACCTGCCCTCTGTGTGCCTTCTCAGCTTCACAAAAGGCCTTGATGACAAACTCCTCACAGAAGATCTTGTGTCTCAACTGCGCCCCCAGCAGCAACTTTTTAGCATAGGGCTCAAAATGAAACCCACCCTCCACGAAATTATCCTCTAAATTGAAGGTCAACTCATCCACAAGCGCGGCAGAAGAATCACCCGCATCTAAGTCATAATCCAAACAAGACCCCAACGCATTCCTCACAAACCCATGAAACAACCCACTAGTCCCACCCCTGACACTTCTCACAGAGGTAGAACTAATGGAACTTCTGCTGCTACCACTACACGAAACAGGCCCATGAAAAACCGAAACAGGACTCTGATCCCTCTTCCACGAAGACCCACCAAACTTGCTCGGAGAAAACGAGAAGGAGCTGCCCAACTCCTTCAAATCGTCCTCCTCGCCGGTAAAGTTCGACGTCAACGGCGCGTGTTTCACCGCCGGAGACGAGAACAGGCACGAGAGGCCGCCCGTCACCTGCTTCTGCGACGTCGACGGAGGCGCCGTCGAAGCCGCCGGCGACGAAGATCGCGACCCCAATTCGAAGTCGTACGAAGCGTGAGCGTTGATCTGGCAAGGGTGCGGCGTGGAACACACGCTGCTCGGCGGACTCGCGTACAACGCTATCGTAGAAACCGCCATGAAGAAAGAGGTCGCTAAATCACAATTGGGGTTTTCAGATTTTGAATCCCAAACACAGAAACAAATGGCGAAGTCACAATTTTTCAAGTACCCTTTGGGGAATCTAAGGAGAAAAGAATAAGCGGATAATTAGATTTTTTTTGGGGATGCCAATTTGAAAAAAGAGAGAACCAAAGGACTCAAACAGAGGAACAGTTTTCCCTATGTCTGTACAGAGAGAAAAAAAAAAAGAATTGGAAATGGTTTGAAGAATTCAGGAATTTAAAAACTTTTTCTTTGTATAGGGATGGGTGTTGTTTATATACAGAACTTTTTGATGGAGGGGTGGAGAAAAGAACCCTAAATAGATAAGAATTTACAAGAAATAACACTGGGATTGAAGGTGAAAGAGTCAAATACGTCTAGAAACGGAAGAAGGAGAGAGAAGGAGAGGTGTTGTTCTTGGAAGACTTTCGCAGAATCTGGTTTCTGAGTTTGTTTATGTGAGGTGAATGGCTGAGAGGCTAAGGAAGGGAGAGATGAAATGACCGTTTTGTCCTCGGAAGATTATAGGAATGGCAAGGAGTGTTTTAGATAAAATTGTGTTTTTTAATGTTTTAGTTTTGGTTGATTTAACGTAGAAGAAGAACATGAGAGATTGTCGACAAGGAAGATATTTATTTCTGTTATGGCCAGTTTGGGATTGATGCGGCCCCCATTGAATCTAGACGGTTATTTTGTTCAGAGAAATCCACGCCATGAATACCGTCAAAAACTCTATATTTATCACAATAAAATCTGGACTTAATTTTCTTTTTTCCTAAACACATCATTATCTTTAATTTTGCTTCAATCTCGTTGGAATCTCACAACAAAAAAACATCCAGATAATTTGTTCAGTTATTTAACTCAACTATATTTATACTTATATATATAATGATAGTTTTTTTTTAATTTAATTTTCTAAAATATATCTCAATTTGAATTTTTTAAATTTTAACATTTTTTTCGCTCTTTGTTGTCGCTAATATTTACTACCGAATTTTGATACTATTAATTAATTAAAGTAAAACAACGTGATCATTAAGACACCGTATTTATCGTATACATTAATTTTTAAAGTATTTAGACATAAAATTTGTTCTCCATTTAGGACATTATTTTTCACAATGTTTATTGCTAAATACTTTTCTCTAGAAAATTTAAAGTCTCTCTGTCTTTTTTTCTAACTTGCCGTTAATATTGTCTGAAACAATTATCTTTTCAAAGTACCCAATTATTTTTATCCAAAAAAATATTAACCGATAACACAAGTTAATAAATTATAAGTAAAAACATATTAAAAAAATATTTTTTAATACATTCTCGTATAATTTATAATAAAAGGTTTTTTTTTCATTATTTAACGATACCCTTATTTTGTTTAGCATTTAAGGTTATAGCACGTACGTAACATGTAAAAAGTATTATGGAGAACTAAAAAATGTATCAAAAATTATTTATAACTTATTATTATATATTTTAGTAGTCTTTTTTTTATATGTTAAGAAATATTAATATTTAGGAAGTAATGAAAACTCCAGACTGATATTAAAGTGACTCTAAAAACAAATCATATAACTATATGAAGAAGATAATAAATATATAAATCGTATTATTTCTAAAAATAATAATTTTAATGTATAGTGTGATAGTATTTGGTGCATGCAAGTATTTAATGCTATTAATGTAACATTGATATAAATATTTTAAAAAAAATTGTTAAATACGATATATAATTAAAACTGATAATTTAATAATAATAATATATAATTAATACTAATAATATTACTAGTTAAAGAACATTGTTGAAATTTAGGGGGGGAAATTATTAAAAATGACTAGTTAATTTTTTTCAATAATAAGCTAGTGAAAACACATTTTATGAATATTTATCATTTTATTTTAATCATTAGAAAAAAATGATTAGCGTTTGTAAGGGGGTGTTGTATTTGTTCTCATAAAACTACATACTCTCTTTTAATGTATAAAATATCTTTTATACTATTAATTTATTTAATTTATTGTAGACTTCATTATGAAATATTATTGTATTGGTATTAAAGTATATGTGCGTTTATTTAATTGTTACTAACATAAAACCACAGCCGTTAGTCTACAAATTTGACTAAAACGTAATATAATTTTAAGAAAAATGTTAATTTCAAAATTAAATATTATTTTTAACTCCTCTGGGAATTACTCAATGGTCAACCTCGAAACTAATAAGAAATGTGTTTAAATGATGTCTTATTAATGAACACCCAAACTAATAGTTATGTTAAGGAAGTTAAAATGCAGCGGGTTAAAATAAAACCAAACCTCATTATTTAATTATTGATAAAAAGTAATTATTTTAGTAAAATAAATAAAAATAATTCTCATGCTTTAGAATTTAAGTGTAAATTATAATAGAAGAATCATAAGTGTTACCGACATACACCATATTATCATTTTAGTTTTCATATAAAACTATTTAAATGATAAAAGTTAATGTTATATGTTTCTTATCCATCCAAACATAAGTTGAAGGTCCTACAAAAGAAAACGTGTGCAAGTACATTGATTTGCAATAGTTTATGCTTTCGAAAATAAAGCTTGTTCTATAGTACACAATTAAAAATTAAACATGCACTTCTTAAGTGTTTTGTACAATCAAACACTTTAAACTCAAGTGGATTAAAAATATTGGTGTTATAGATGAATTGATTCTAGCTTTTATACCTGAAATTAAATTAATGGTTCTGATTGTGACGAATCACCACGTAGAACAGTAAAAAAAATATTAAAAATAAACTTTATAAATCGATTTATAAAAATTTCAAACGTGTTTTAGTCATTATTTATTAATTTTATTAAATTACTATGAGATCATCATCAACTAAACTAAAGATTAGGATATTTAAAAAAAATTGCAAGAAAATGTTATTGTTTGAAAATAAAAAATCTGCAGAAGGTTGGTAGTGTGATGAATGTGGAAGGACAAGTGGGGACAGTTATCACTGCATTACGCAACTGAGACATATATCCAATCAATTCACACTTTATTATCTTCTACTACCCAAATTCTTCATTTAACATTATTATATCTTGTACTTATCTTCTATAATCTATATCTTTTAATATTTAATTATCAAATTATTTTTTTTACTTACTTGCATATTTTACTGTTCAATAATTATTTATATAAAAAAATATAGAAATATTTCCATAAGTGTATATGATTTGGCTTATGGAGCTTCTGAAGCTTCTGAAACCGTCAACAAACAGCAAACATCTCAGGCAGATCATGATTAAGACACCAAAATACATAAAAGAGTTTAATTAAACACTATAATTATAGCTTCATGCACATGTTTAAAAAAAATTGGGTGTTATTTATGTTTTGGTGATTAAAAACTTTTGGGTGTTATTTATGCTTTTGTGATTAAAAACTTTTGGGTGTCATTTATGTTTTAATTAGTGGTTTGAATTGAGGGATGAATTTGAGAGAAAAGAAAAACTTCTGGAAAAAAAATGGGAAAAAAAATTGTTTGAATTTAGAAAAAAATAAAAAAAATATCAAAATTTTTAAATAATGTAAATGATAATTGTTTAATTAATTATAATAGATTTGAAATATAACTAAAAAAATTATTAAATAATAATTAAATTTAGAGATAAAAAATAATTAATTACTATATTAACTCAATTATATAAATTTAAAAATTATTAATATCAAATATAATTTTATTATTAATAAAATATTATAAAATGGTTTTAAATTAGTATTTAAATTAACTTAGGTTTGATTACTAATATTTTAAATTTTAAATTAGTTTCTAAAAAATTAAAAAAATAATAATTTAAAATATAAGTAATTAGTAGAAAAAAAATCTTAATATCTAACTAATATCAATATATAAATTATTTTATACATTTTATTAATAATAAAATCTATTTTTAGATATTAATAATTTTTTAATTTATAAAATAATCTCTAAAATAATTCATATAATAATTAATTATTTTAATTTTTAAAATTAATTTTTATTTAATGAATTTTTTAATATATGAATGATAGTTATAAGAGATTTAGATTATCAAATAAATATAATTTTTTTATGTTCTATGTCACTTATTTTTTTAAATTTTTTCTTTATATTTTTGTACGAAACATCACAATTATTTTTTCTGTATTTTTTTTACTTTGACTTCCACTCAGTGAAGCACACTCATTCAGATCCAATTTACTTAAAACATAGTGTGTGAAGATAACATTTGTATTTGGTATCACTTCAATTAGATATGTGCATCTTAATTTCACACAGTTGTTGCAGACATCATAATTAAACTTCCACACACAGACAAGTAACCAGTGAAATAGATATTGTGTGTCGTTCAAATTTTATATGATAAGATCATGTTTCAGTTTTCTCTTCCTTCCATACATGCCATCATGATTATAAGTTATTTTACAAAGCTTTCTTTATATGCATTAAATTTTCAAAAATTAAATTATTAAATTAAGATTTTTTATAAAATATACATATTTATAAAATATTTCACCTAAAATCATAATGCACATAATGATTGTTTGCAGTCCGACATAATATTTCCAACTTAATAATATTTTTAATATATCGTGCAAACGCCTACCTTATTTATTAAAAAGATACCTATCTTATCCACAGGGTATATTTTTATCTCGTGTGTACAAGACCAAATAAGATTTAAAAAAAATTGAGTTACAATATTAAAAGGGTGAAAATTAAAGTCTGATTTTTTTTAAAAAATATTGGATTAAAAACTATTTACGTGTACTTCAACACCGACGCGCATGACTTTACTTGTAGAATACACATTGAAAACGTATAATAGAAAGAAACAAGAGAACAAGAGAAAGGGTTGTCATGTGCAAATAGTATACAAAAATTCAATTTCACGAGTTTTTCATTTTTTAATTTTAAAGTAGAAGTGGTTTTAAATTTGAATTTATGGAGGATGAACAGACGTGTAAATAAAGATAATATTTTTTTTATTTATTATTTAGAATGAAAAATAGGGAGGGGCAAAAGTGGAAATTGGGAAGTGGAGATGATAAGAGAGAGAGAGGGGCTAGAAGCATGTTGGATTGAGTTGGTGGACACGTGGTCATGAGTGACGGCTATCACCGGTGCATTGGGTGTGGGTGAGTTGAGATGAAGAATGAATCTTCTACACCTTTCCCTTCTTTTTGTGGACACAGTGACAGCACAAGATGTCGCACTCGCTCCACGTGCCGGTGCCGTCACCATTCACCTCCGAACTCTTTGGCACACCCCTTTCCTTTCCTTTCCTTACAATTCTATTCTCACTTTCCTTCTCCACCATTATCATAACCCACCTCTTCCTAGTCAACAGCAACGCTACAAGACAAATTTACACATTTTCTCACAATTTTTTTCCCAAAATTAGTATTCAACACCGTCCAATAATAAAAACAAATTTGTTTACAAGCCTTTTCAATTATATATATATATATATATAATTACATACTTCGTAATATAAAAAAAAAATAGACATTAATATAGTAGACAAGAACAATCGATTTCTCTTATCATTAAAATTTCTTTTATAATGAATAGAAGATTAATGGTTAATTAAAAAATTTATTTTACGAAAAAATATTTAATTTTTTTAAATATTGTGCGTTCTTGCTAAAATGGAGATAGTAAGTTTGAAGATTATTTTTAAGATAATTTTTTGTAATTTTAGTTATAGATTGTTCGAAGATTACAGGTGAGAGCAACTTACGAATTAGCAATAGTCTCACGATCAAGTCAATAAGAGTATAAAATATAAGTATAATATGTATTGCATAGAATAGTGATTTGAACTCGTGATCCCATGTAGAACATTCGTAGATTCTTCTTCAGAAAATCATAACAACTTTATTAATCATAATTTCATTATTTGGGTGTTGATAAACATAATATACTTTTTATATGACGTTCTTGTTACTAGACGTGCACTTCCTTTAGAGTGTAATAAACTAAAAAAGTAAAACAATGTAACCTCATTAATTATCAAATTTAATCTATTTATGATTATTAGATCCGACCTAAATATGATCCACACGATCGAGTTAAAACCCGATCACAATAACCGGTACATTTTAATTACTTTTGTATTTCAAAAAAATTATTAAATTAAGTATTCGTAAAATCTTTTACAAATATATAATTTTACTTAATTTTCATTTAAAAAATGTTAATTATTAAAATAAAATCAACCAAAATATACTGCTGAAACATCTATCTTGAATAATTTTAACATATAATATTAAGAATAATTATCTTAATTTAAACATAGAAATATTTTAGAATGGTGTATCGAGTGAGAATACACACTAATACTTCAAATACAATTTATTTTCAATTTGAGTATATTCTATTTAAAAAATTGTATTTATGATTTGATTTTTGTTATATTTACTAGTTTAGCCTTGAAGAATAAGAGGTTATGGATCTGATACATCACTACCGTATTGTCAACTACTGTTTTGTCAAAATGAGCTACCTACCGTATTTAATGAAAACAAAGTCCACCATTTTAATGAATTAATTTATAATGACTCTTTCATATAATTTATTTATGAGCTAATTTTAATTTAAATTTAGTTGACTTTTATTTCTTAAAAGAACTATAAGCATAATAAAAAACATAATTTACCTAGTTTCTTAATTAAATTAATATTATATATACAGCCTCAATCTAATTATTCTAAACATATGTAAAGAGGGGTATTTTATTGATCTCCCTTATAGTTTTCTCCATTTGCACTCAAAATTAAAATTAAAAGGTTATATGGTGTTAAACAGGTATTTTTCCACTGCTCGAAACTAAAAGAAAAGATCTTTCACAGAAAAAATATATATTAACTATTATACTCTAATATAGATGAGAAATTTTGAGTAAAACTCTAAATTGAAGAGAAAATAAGAATATATTTTTTAGTCTGAAAATAAAAATAAAAAAACATTAAATGAAAA
Source organism: Phaseolus vulgaris (assembly GCF_051622355.1). NCBI lineage: Eukaryota > Viridiplantae > Streptophyta > Magnoliopsida > Fabales > Fabaceae > Phaseolus > Phaseolus vulgaris. Next base: position 42,417,023 of record NC_143507.1, on the reverse strand, counting down.
CTGATTTTAAAAACTAAAATAATCAACTACTATTTAATTAAATTAGATATATTTTATAAATTAAAAAATTATTAATATATAAAGTAGTTTGTATTATTAATAAAAGATTATAAAATAGTTTCTAAATTGATATCTAATATTAACTACTAACTACTTATCTTCTAAATTAATTTCTATTAGTCTTTTAGAGATTAATTTAAAATCTAAAATAGTATTAACTAAAACTTTGGTAGTTTAATTTAGATATCACTTTAAAAATTATTTTATAATATTTTATTAATAATAGAAACCACGTTAGATATCACTAATTTTTTTTTTTCTATAAATTAGTATATAATTTAATCAAAATAGTGAGTCTCTAAATTTAGTTACATTACTATGATTTTTTTAATAAATATAATCATTTAGATATTATTAGCTTTAAAACTCAAAATTCTATTACAGTTTTATTTTAAAAATATCTCGATAAATTAAAATAATATATATTTAAATTGTTCTTAATTTTTACTCTTAAACTATCTAACTTTTAATATATCATAATATTTATTATTATAAAAAAAACTTTAAATATATAAGTTTATAAAATGGGCTACTCAATAAAATGTCATTATTTATGATGATAATAATAACAAAAAGAAATTTTAGTTTTTCTTTTTTAGTAATTTTGAGTAGAAGATATTGAGAAGACTAGGTGGGCATGATGAATGAGTATTGGCATGCATATGAGCATGGTTACTTCAGAGGACAGTTAGGAAAAACGTGCAAGGCAGACATTAGCGTGTGCGTTCGAATGTGTGACACGCTGGACACTCACCCCACGCATGCTCTCATTATTACAACAACACTTCAAAGAGAGAAATGTGGGGGCGTTTCTCTCTTTATATTTTCTCTCACATTATTTTACTTTAATCAATCAAAAATTAATATTTCCACAATTTTATATATTTTTAAATTATTTATTCTTATTATAAATAGAAATTTTATTTATGTGTTGTTATTAGTTTAAGATGATGACAGTTGAGTGTTGTGTTCCACCACTCTTCCTGCCAAGAAAACATAAGTCCAGTAAAAGACAAAGTAATCAACAACTGTGCTTCAAACTTTGACAATTCATGTTCCTGTTTGGTTACAATTACAACTACCTATTTAGTATCAACGTTCCACAGCTTCGTTTGGTCATTTGAAAGAACTTTCTAAGAACTTGCATTAAACGTTGTCTACAAAACTGGTCCCCAAGTTTATGTAAGTACTATTTTTAATTCGTCAATCATAATTTAAATATATATATATATTTTTAATATATTGAGATGTTTTTTAAAGATAAAATTGTGACAAAATAAACAATATTTTGAATACGATGATTATTATTTTTTGGAATTGATCCTAATGTATTTATGCTAAATTTTTGGTCATTATGGGAAATATTCAATTTTAGTTGTTTAAAATCATATATATATGGTTTAAAGTAAATAGTTTTACTTTTAGTTTAAGCGATTAAAATTATCCTTATGTTGACTTATGCTATCTTGATGAAGTAATTATTTACAGAAATTTCTAAACAATAGTTAAATATTTTTGAAGTAAGTTATACTATTATATGTTTGAAGTATTAAAATAGATTGTCGTTTTGTTATTCATGTCAAATTTTGAGGTATTAAAAATGGAATTGTACTTTTATTATTCATGTCAAATTTAGAAGTATTAAAAATGGAATTGTACTTTTGTTATTCATGTCAATTTTTAAGTATTAAAAATGGAATTTTACTTTTGGTTATGTTATCTGTTGAGAAATTCAAATTTTAAAATTCATTGCACAAATAAGGTTTTTTTTTTTCAAAGCCGAAGCCCAAAGACTATTTTAAAAAGGAAATATACCAAGAAAATAAAACCGCAGTACTAAGTTTACAGTTTTTTAGTTTCAATTTAAAAAAAAAAAAAAACAGATTTCTAATTATTTTGAGATTTTTTAAGTAGTGGTATCCAATGAAGAAGTTAATATTATATTATAAAAAAAACTAATTTTCATAATTTTTAAATATAAATTTAAAACTAAACGTTTTTATAATTGAGGTTAAAACAATTATATTTTTATATATAGTTTTGTAAAAAGCTTGAATAAATGGTCGTTAACAAGTTATCAAGGCCTGTGCTAAATCTCTTGTTTTTGCTTTCATGTCATGAGGGACTGGGCCACAAAGTCCCAACAAACTAGAATTTGGCAATTGCTTTTCACACCTTTATAATTGATTTATGCATCTCCCTATTAAAATTGAATAAAGAAAATATCTTTAAAAAAGTTCTTACCCTTTCTGAAAAATATTGTTTGGACTGTATTAAAATTTTTAGGACTACGCATTTCAGAGACACTATAGAAAATATTATTCAAAACTGTGTAATGTATAACTAATTTCTAATTATTTTGGATTCTTCACTTTACAATACTTCATAATAAGATCTATTATTATGAACTAAGATTTTTAGAATGTCTTCTTTAGTTTTTAAAGAAGTGAAGTAAGTTTTTAAATAGAAGTGGAGTAGAGATCAAAATGCATTCTGAATTTGTTATTCCAAAATATGTTTTTGGATTTGAATTTCTGAAACATTTTTTTAGATTATGCTTTTGGATTAATCTTTCCAAAATATGTTTCTAAATTTTTGTTTTTTTAAAGGAATATGTTTTTGGATTTTATTTACTGGAATATATTTTCTATTTGTATTCCAGATTTTCCTTTTTAGAACGTAATTTTGATTTTTCAAATTTATTCCAGAATTTTATTTTCGAAGAAAAAAAACTATATTCTGAATTTTCTTTTTCATAATGTATGTTTCAATTCTAAATTTTTAATTCTGGAAAAAAGGACAATTCTAGAATATTAAATTTATTGGGTGCAGAAAGCATCAGGCAATACTTTTTTCTTAAATCCAATCAAACCTAGTCGAAAGACTTGGGTTGAAGGCCCAACATTTTTTTCTGGCGTACTTCTAAATCGAATAAACCCTTAAAAGTGATTTTTGGTAAACGCGAAACATTTCGACAAACTTTTCAATAAAATTCCTTTATAGAGAAACAAAATAAAAGAAAAAAAACTATTCAAGTTTTTCTTTATAAATTCAAATTAATTTTCTCTGAAGTTAAATGAAATTTTATTAACATATGCATAAGTTTTTTTAATAGGCAAACCTAAATTATTCTACTTTTACTTTTTGAATTCTTAATAAAAAAAATCTATTAAAACAGCACTTACCTTACTAAGTTGACACGGGAAATGTACCATACTCATGTGTATTATTTAATATATTCTAAATAAAAAAAATTAGGTTACACATTATAAATAAATTTACTATACATCTAAAATAATATATTTTATCACAACAAATGTTAGAGAGAATAGACATTATATTTACAAGTTCATGAACCACATTTCATTAGTCTTTTTTTCTCATTGTGCCAAAGTGTTATATTATGCTTTATAACTTTTTTTTTTCCCTTTTTTATGTTAGATTTAAATCTAGTTAAGTTATAGCTATTTTCTTGGTTTATATTTAAGATATGAAAGAATTTCAAATATTTTAAAAAAAATAACATGATATACTTTTAATTAATGTAAATTATTATTACTACTACTGAAATTAAGATAATATTTTTGCATTATTTGTTAGTAAAAGATAAACACATTAAAAATGTATTTTATTTAATTGAAATATGAGTAATAAGTTTACAAAAAAATCGATTTCCGACATGCTTTAGTTTACCTTTCTCCCAAACAAAGAAAAAAAGAGACAAAGTTACGAGAATTCAAAATAAGTGTATAAAAGCGCGTTTTAGTGCGTTGGTTAAATAATGGACCCAATTTCTAGTCACAGCCCATGCAAAACATGGTTTAAATAAAATTTGTACTTTCACGCAATTTTTTACTGTTCAAAACATTAGTGGAATACCTTTTTTTTGCAAACAAAATCCTAATCCAGCCTGTAATTGTTTTTTTTTTTCATAATTAAAAAAATAATTTTATTTTTAAAAGATTAAAAAATCAGTATAATCAATGAATTATACAAATTTCACCTTTTAATTTCTTTATCTGTTTAAAAACAATCCCTTTTAGTTTTTGCTTATGTTATTTTTATTTTCTTTCTATCTTTGTAAATTTAAACGGAAGAAACTAAAAGAAATGAAAAAATTGTATGCATAAGGATTTAAAAAATACAAATAATATATGCAGAAAGTTATATAAATGTGTTTTAAGTATATAACTAAAGAGTAAAATTTGTGAATTATAAAAGCTAAACGAATAATAAAATACAAATAATTTTAAAAGTCACGTCATAAATACAATGTATATGTTTTTTAAACATGTTTTATATTATTACCTAATCGAGATAAAGTTATTAATTTTTACAATGATATTTCAAACAAATTATACTAATAAAGATATTTTTTATTTATTAACCATATGAAAAACATTTACTCAATGTATAACCATTAAATATCTATTAACATAATATATGGGACAAAACCTGATAATATATGAGGCAAAATTTAGTAAATGCTATTTATTAACATAATATATAAATTTTAATATCATACACATAATTAAATCACAAAATAAAAAATTATTGATCTTAAAATAAAATGTACTTTATAATATATGTATATAATAATAATGATGATATATATATATATATATAATATCTTGTTTTTTAAAATATTAACTATATCCAAAAAAAAAATCATTGATACAAATTTGCTAGACAAAATACAATTTTAAATTTGGACCATTGAAATCTATAACCATATGTTTTTCATTAACTATAACTATACACTTTTTTTTTTAAAAAATTCATTATTATTTTCTGACGTACTCTTTTTTCTAAGATATTTTTATTCTTATTTATTTTGTAATTATAAAATTCATTTACGTAAATTATTGTAATACTCTTTAATTTTAAAATTTAATGATTAACTTTTTAATCAAAGAGTTTTTGTTTATACTTTAAAGAAATTGCAAAAACCACTTTTCAACATTATTTTTCCTCTTATATCTCACATCTCTTCTCCCCTCAAGCACATTCTCTTCTTATTAATGTCTCTCGCCGATTTTCATTTGTTATAAGTACGTTTTGCTTTTTGACACCAGTTTGCAACAAAATCATTAATAAAAACTAATTTTATAGGTTAAAATAATTAGTTATTATTTGATTAAAAATTATTTTATAAATTAAAAAAATTATTAATATATAAAGTAGTTTCTATTATTAATAAAAAATTATAAAATGTTGTCTAAATTAATAATCTAACCATTAATTATCAATCTTTTAGAAATTAATTTAAAATTTAAAATATTAGTTACTAAAATTTAGGTGATATAAATTTAAAAATTATTTTATAAATTTTTATTAATAATAAAAATTATTTTAAATATAAATAATTTTTTAATTTCTAAATTAATATCTAATTTAGTTAATATAATGATTAATTATTTTTGCCTCCAGATCTATTATTATTTAATATTTTTCTTATAATGTACATTTTCAATAATAATAATAATAATAATAATAATAATAATAATAATAATAATAATAATAGCAATAATAATTTAAATCTCTCTCCAACACTAACTTTTAAAAGTAAAATAAAATCAGTAAAAACTAGTTTTATGTTTAGACCATATTAGTGGAATGAAACAAGTTTGAACACACTAGTAGAAAAAAAAATGTAGGAATAAAATTCAAACTCAGATTTTGGTGTCACACACTTGAAGAAATCACAAAATTCAAATAAAAATGATTGTGCATCTTTATTTGAAAAAAAAAAAGTATACTATCATAAAATAACCCAGAATAAATACATACACTTCATCATTACGAGTTAGAATTTAAACTAGCCTAACAAAGTTGCCTAAAAGTGCTCAAGTTTTTTCAACAAAACACCCTTATGGTATTATTGTATTGTCTTTTAAATATATAATACTACCAACATCATAAATTACGTAGAGGAGTTGTCACAATACTTATAATTTTAGATGTTTTAACTATTTTATTTTATCTTAAATATAATGTAGTAAGAGATTTGAAACTAAGATTACAAATTTTAACTCAATTCACCCCGAACACTGTTAATTCAGTTTGACCAGTACAAAATATTTTCTGCATTCTTATTTATAAGACCCTTAGATCAAAATATCCTTAATTAAAAGGATGGGGATTTTCTTACAAATAAATATGGTACATTTAAACTATACATGACAAAAATAAGTTAATAAATATAAATTTAAAACAAATTTAATAGTATAAATTAAACTAGCTATTTTCTTTAATTCAAACGAATCAGACAATTAGATCTTATACACAGTAACAAAACAAATACTAAATTTGTAAATTGTGGGTTAGGTTAACGGTTAAAAAGTTCCTAATTCGTATATGAACCCAATTAAGGGCGAGAAGAAAATCACTTTTAAAGCATTTATTATATTTCTTATAGGTTTTCTAAATTAAAATAAAAACAGAAATAAAAAAAAGTTGATGTAAAAGTTGTTTTATAATATACGGAGAGACGTATTTAATGATTTTTTTTTATAATCATAACCAAACACAACCTAATATTTTGCATGGTTCCAAGTGGCATAACTTGTTATTTAAAATGAATGTTAATTTACTTAAAATTTGCAATGATTACTTGAACATTTCTACTCCACCCAATCCACTCATGATCTGTTTTGTTTGATATTTGTTGTATTTTTGTTGTTTGTTTTAACCATTAATATTCCACAAGTTGGGTGCAAGAGTAGGACGATAAACTCATCAACATAACCCAAAGTGGCCGCCGCCGCCGCCGCCATCTTGAACAATTAATTTTGATCCAGTTTACAATCCATAATACACTTTAATAATAGTGTTTCACATAATATATTTCCACTTTCGATCATGTTTTAAACTTCATTAACATTTCCTAACTATTTTTATATTTGTTTTGTTGAATCTAACTTGTTTTTGTTGAATCTAATCTAACGTATCATTGACTAAAACGCATAATACTTTGCATATTAATCAACATTTTTTTTTCATTCATAAAGTTGTCTTTTAGTTTTATAGCTTACTTTTAGAAAAGAAAGCACATTAAACGAGGGTATATATATATTTTTTTCACAAAAAGGTAACATTTATTTTTTTTAACAAAATTAAATAAATAACATATTTCATCTGGTAGAAATCTTGCGCTAAACTTATCAATAATTATACTAATATATTTTATTATCATAAACAAATTATAGTATCGGGTGAGGTGAATAATAGTTTGTTTTGTAAGTCAAATTATGATTATGATTATTGAGTTTTATAAAGACTATGCGTAAACTTTCACTTACAAAAAATTGTTTGACGTTTATGATTATTGAGTTTTATAAAGATTATGTGTAAACATTCACTTGCAAAAAATTGTTTGATGTTTAAGTCAGTAAGAGTATTAGAAAATATAAGTATATAAGTGAGTGCAAAAATTAAGTAAGTATTATTTGTTGAATTGATATGTATTTATAGGTCATTTTATGTTTGGGTTGTGATGTTGAAAATATATGTAAAATAAATAAGAGATACATTTGATTATGAAATATGTCATTAAATAATTATTACTCTATAAATATTCAAGTTATATATTTGTTTGGATTATGTTCGATTTTAGTAAATTGCAATTGATTTGATTGAATTTTTATATTATTATGTGTATCTCCATATATCTGGAATACTAGTAGGTATATAAGCTTCCCAAGTTCAAAATCCATAAAGAGGTGCAAATGGACCGTTTTGAAGGATGAACGAGTTTGTAGTTTTAACTCGTTTGGATTTTTCAAAGATAATTGTTAAGGTTAATGTTTGCAAGACTCTTGTAAAGTCGAGTTTGCTTTGGCTTTTTTAGTCGGTATGACATGACTCATAATATTGTGTTTTTCAATATGCATTAATGAGGGATTTTTAATAGTAATGATGATTTTTTGTCTTTTTCTAGGTGTTTCATCATTTTGATGGTCGACGTTCTGCCTTCTCATGATATGTTACCTTAAGTAGCAACAATTCAAGTGTCACTGTTTCCTGTGAAACATTTGAAGAATTTCATTTTGCTTTTATATTTGGCCAACATTTTGTCTCGTCATTTCTTCCTTTCCATCCTTTTAAGTATTCAAGCTTCTACTAGTGTTTCATCGTCTTCCATTGTCGTTTCCTGCCATCTCTACCTAGGTATATTCTCATTGTCCTTCTCTCTTCATTTTCTCATTCTTTCACTATGAATAACACTTTAGTGAGTAAGAAAGATATTAGTATTAGGGAGGATTCGTCACAAGTCGCACCGACTCATTTCTAGAGGAAAATGTCACCGAGGAAGTTTCTTTTTTGTTGTCTCCTATCGTTCCTCCGACAGGGATGATGGTGGTTGCCCAGTCTAAGGCTATTAAACGGAAGGTTTCCTCTTGTGAGGAACCAGACATTGATGGGCCTTCCCTGTCAAAAGGAAAAGAAAAAAAAACAAATTTTCATTAATCTTAGACCTCAAGTACTTTTGGGTTTTGGAGAGGTAGTTGCTTACCCTTCCGATTTTACTTTTAGGGAATCCATAGAAAAGTTTATTTCTTCTTTCAACATTTTGGCTCAGTGTTGTTCCTTTAAAAGTTCTAGGTCTTCATCAAACTTGCTCTGCATTCTAGTTATAGTGTTTTGGAGATTTTCCTCGTTTTTTCAAAGAAAAATCTCGTGCATTTGTTAGTGAATTCATCTTGAGGATTGTTGATGAGGAGGAAACCATTTTGCTTATAGTTAATATCATAAGACTTGTGGTTCGAGAAAAACTTTATCTAACGTTATGGAGGACGTCAAATATTCTTACAAAAAAAAAAGAGTAACAGTCTCCTGAGGTGGACGAAGGTGATTTACCTTGCAAGTTAAGTTATGACTCGAAGAGAGAATTATCGAGTTTATCAAAGAAGTCGTCCAGCGATCTACCTATAAAAGATTTTTTGATACTCAAATTAATAAGAATATAGAAAACTATAAATATATAAGTAAGTATGAAAATTAAATCACTACCCTTACAAAATTGATATTATACTTAAATTATAATATAAAAAAGATATATAAAATAAATAAAATATACATTGATCATCACAATATATATAAATATGAGATATGATTACATATGATTTATTAGATTATATCCAATCTTATTGAATTGCATTTAATTAAATTAAATTTTTATATTATTATATGTATGTTCGTATATATATCAAATACAGATAGGTGTAATATATATTAACATGAATCATATTAAATATTTTTTTAATAAGATTGTGGTTTATATTCAGGACAAAGAAAACCCACGTATTATCACCCATGAAAAGTCTGGGATCCTTCATAAGTTCATAATCTTGACTAATACAGTAATTAATTAGGAATAATTTAGGGTTGTCCAAAACGACGACGCCATACGAAGGTTGAAATGGTTTAATTTGCCTCCATTTAAGAACCTTGGAAAACCTACTCCATCTCAAAATATCAGCAATCTTCCACAGTTCAGCTTAAGTTTGGTACTTTAGAAGACTTAGAAAATAATAACAAATAGAAGATATACTCAAATTATGATACTACATTCATTAATTTATAATTACATGACCAAATGTCATAGCATAGTTGTAGGACTAGTGACGTAAGTAACCTAATATCAAATATATTATACAAATTTAACCTAGATATTTTATAACAACAATTTGACTTTGAAAATATAGAATCAAATTATTGACTCAGTACAAAGGGTGGGTGGGGTGAAAAGATAAAGTTTAAAAAAAGAGTTAAAAGGAGGAAAATAATAATGAAAAATATTGAACTAATTACACTGACTAAGCAAAAGTGTATTGAGAATCGTTTAATTCATTTTCATTAAGGTCAAGTTCTTGTTTAAGGTCAGGTTATGCCCCCTTTAACAACCAGTCTTCAAAAGGTGATATAAAATAAGATCAAATGTGTTTTTATTTTTACTTATTTTTCTGTTAATTTTTCCAAGTTTTTATGTTTTAAAAATAATAAATTTAATTATAATACTTTTATAATAAATTCATATAAGATGGAATTGAAACTGAAGTTCATATATAATTAAAACCACATGTAATATATAAGATGGAATGGAAGCCAAATTTATATAGAATTACCACTAAAATAAGAAAATTATGAAATAAAAACTAATTTTTAGAAATTAAAATAATTAGTTGCAATAGTAATTAAATTAGAGATTATTATAAAAACTAAAAAGAAATTTGGTTTTTAAATTAGTTTCTATTATTGTTAAATAGTTTTTAAATTGGATAAAAAAACATTTTTTATTAATTAGATGCCAATTTAGAAACTATTTAACAATAATAAAAACTAATTTAAAAATCAAAATTTTTTTAGTCTCTAAAATGGTTTCTAATTTAGTTACTGTTACAACTAATTATTTTGGTATCTAAAAATTGATTTCTATTTCATATTTTCTTGTAGTGTAAATTATTAATTTATCGAGTTGAGAAAAAAAACTATATATTTGGTCAAGTATTTTCTTCTAATAGCCAAATTATATATATATATATATATATATATATTTGTTTTCTAGTGTATCTCTAAATGATTATTAATATTTTTTTTTCATCCACAATTGTCTTTTAATAACAGTATAACTCTCATTTTATGTTCGTCTTACTTTAAAAAATATCACTATATTTTGACGGAAAGCGTTTGACTAAATTTAGTATTGTAAATGGACCCTTTTGAATTAAGTACTTAATTATTTATTTATTAATTTTAAATTTAAATTTTTATTATATTTAAAAAAAAATATGACAAAATTTTAAATTTCGAATCTAATAATATTTCATATATAATGATTAATATAATCCCAATAAACTTAAAATCGAAAGAGAACACAAACTATTTATAACCTTATGACCTAGTTTGATAGCTAGGGATTTGTTTTTGTTTGTTTTGAATTCCACCCACAAAAACATGGTACTGTGAAAAACATAGTAATGAAATTCGCGAGAAATAGAGCAGACTTGGTAGTTTCGTTCGAATAATGCTTTCCAGTTCACAACTCAAAACAATTGAAACAACAATAATTGACCAAAACTCAAAAAGTTAATTAAAAGAAGTATTAAAGACCAACTCAAAAACGGGTTGACCCTTCTCAGCCGAAACTTTATGGACCCTAACTCTCTGTGTGCCACACATGTCCCATATTAATCAATATTCATTAACAAAATTACAAAACTAATTTATATGTCATACACAGTGTAGATACAAATAAATGTTTCACAAGTGATAAATGTTCTATTGATTTTCCATTGCTCTTTTTACTTGTGTTTTTTTGTTGATGTTCTTATTTATTAGTTTATCACATGTATATTTCATCATTTGATGGGGATAACTCTAATTCTATTTTCTTATGTATTGTTTGGTTATTTGGTATAAATAATCTATTATTTCTGAGTATTTATGAGAATTTATTTGAAATGATTTGTAAAAATGGTAGGTATGCATTTAATTTATACTACTTGTAATAATTTGTAAGATTTTTTTTTGAAAAAAAGATAGTGTCAAGAAGAAAGTAGTGGATTTGTGAAATTGTTTAATAAATTATTAATTTATTTTTATATTTAAAAATATGTTTTTTTAAAAGTTTTCTTTATTAAACTTTTCTTTTTCTTTTTTTTATAATTATTGTTGACAATTAATAAATAATATTTTTAGAACATTAAACATCAGTTTAATTTTCACTCCGAGACTAGGCTTACTTGTAATACTAAAATTCAATGAAAATCTTTTACTTGAATAAAATTATAGCAAAAATATAAGAATTTGGTCTCTTTTTTAACTACTCAATAGAATCCTAAAACAACTTTTAAAGTCTTTACTCGATATCAATCAATATCAATATAATTTTTTTTTGCAACTTTTAGATAATCAAAAGACTTCTAAGTTTTAAAGAACTCAAATATAATTTGTATTCTCATTGAAATCACAATTCAAAAGATAAATTCAAGATTTTAAAAATTTTAAATGCAACTCACATTCAATCTCAAACAATCAACTATTTTTCCAATTTGTTAAACTTCAAACAATTTTTATCAATCAACATCTATTTCACTAAACAAGCAAATTCTGAAAGAGAAATTTGGAACTTGTGACCTCGTTACCTTCACATCTAAATCCTTTAAATTAGAGTTCTATTAAAAAATAAAACTAGATTTCCTCACCTGAATGAAACACTAAATTTCCGAAAAGGAACTCTAACTCCCAAACACAAATATAACATAACATGCATCACAAAGTCCTAATCAATGATTTGAATACATCATTAGGACTTGAACTAAAATAGTCTATTCCTAAGGCTATAACCACCACATGCAAAACACGTATGTAAACATAAAACTCAAAACTGACTTAAAGAAAAAAAGAGTAAAAAAAAACTTAATTTAAACAAAATTCCAACCGATACTCAGTGTGAAGTCCAAAAGTAGGAAGATGAATGTGATAAAAGAATTGAGTCAAATTTAGAAAGAAGGTAGAAGAGAAAAGAAAAGAATTTTCTAGAAAAATGATTATTATTTTTAATGAAACACAAATAACTAACTTTTCATTTATATAAACTTTTTACTTTAACAATAAAATATTAAAGTTTTATTTTAATTATACTACTACTTTGAATCTATCCTCGAGATCCATACAAACACTACAAGAAAATAATGAAATAAAAACCAATTTTTAGATACAAAAAATAATTAATTGTTATAGTGACTAAATTAGAGACCATTTTAGAGACTAAAAAATTTTTGGTTTCTAAATTAGTTTTTATTATTGTTAAATGGTTTCTAAATTAGTATCTACTTAGCAACCACAGTTTTTGCTACCAAATTTAGAAACTAAATAATTAGTAGTTAAAACCTTGATAGCTAATTACATACCAATTTAGAAACCATTTAACAATAGTAGAAATTAATTTAAAAATATTTTTTTTTAGTTTATAAAATGGTCTTTAATTTAGTTACTATAACAACTAATTATTATTTTTTATCTGAAATTGGTTTCTATTTCATGTTTTTCTTGTAGTGAAATATTATATACCAATAATTTTTTCATTTAATTATTTGATTTTTATTAAATCAAATCAATTTATATTTTATTTACTTTCTCTTATAATGAAAATTTTAAAGTGGAAAATTAAGAACTATGGAATTTTGACTGTCTCAAACTGTTATACAAACTTTTGTTATTAAAAGTTATTTCCGCGTGTATATATAAGTTGATTTCCTTTTTCTTTTTTCACATGGATACAAAGTTTTCTTTTTCTTTATTTATAGTAAATTCAACAATGCTTTATAGGTATAGCCCAGTGGACCCGTTCTTGTTTACCTTCATGGTTTAAGTGTTCACTTTAAAGAGACTTTAAAGAAACTTATAAAACCAATTTCTTAGAATTTAAGTGTTTTTAAGTCTTACTTTATGTGAAACTGGAAAATAAAAACAATATATAAGAAGTAAAAGAACTCATAAATTCATATAAAATTAAATTAGAAATCATATTTTAGTTTCTTATACGTGTTTACTGATTCTTTATTAGCATCAAATCTTTTTAACTGTTTTTCTTTAAAGAATTCAACCCATTCAAAAGTCCTATTTTATTTAAAAATTATTTTTACTGTTAAGAGTAATTTTTTATACATTTAATTTCTCATTTAAATTCCTCCTTGTGATTTTTCCATTGCTTGATTCCTCTAAATTAGGAGATGAAATAAAATGTCATGATATTTATAGATAAAGTGAAGAAACAAATTGAAAATAAGTTTGTGAATTTTTTTAAAGCAGATTCATTTAGAAGATATTAAAATGGAACTAAATAAAAAGAGTGACATTCCACTATTTTTTTTATATATTTATGCTTTTTATTTATATCTAATTTTTTTTGGGTCAAAATTACTTGACATTTGCTTTCCATTTTTAGATATTGATGTTGGTAATGAACAATATCAACCGATAACATATTTTTTTTTATAATTACGTTTTTAATTTTTGGATAAATGGAAGATTAAAAATATAGTTTACTAAAAAGGTGTCACACACAGATGTTTCGTCGAATATCTTAATGCTGTAATAAATAATCGAGTTGTAGTTTTATTGTTATGAAATAATTTTTTATATAGTTTAATTTAAGAAGAAATTAATTTTAATTTTTCTCTCTATTTTTTTTCTCTTATAAATCTTTATGAACTAAAAATCCATCTAAACGTACACTTAAAATGTTTAATATTGAAAAAAAGATTTAATTTGTATTCTTTATTTATCTAATTAGAATAAGCTAACTAACACTACAAGAAAATGATGAAATAGAAACCAATTTTTAGAGACCAAAATAATTAATTGCAATAGTAACTAAATTAGAGACAATTTTGGAAACTAAAACAAAAATTGGTTTCTAAATTAGTTTCTATTATTTTCTATTATTGTTAAATAGTTTCTAAATTGGTCTCTAATTAGCAACCAAGGTTTTAGAGACTAAATTTAGAAACTAAATAATTGGTAGATAAAACATTGGTTGCTAATTAGATACCAATTTAGAAACTATTTAATAATAATAAAAAATAATAGAAACTAATTTAGAAACCAATTTTTGTTTTAATTTCTAAAATGGTTTCTAATTTAGTTACTATTGCAACTAATTATTTTGGTTTCTAAAAATTGATTTTTATTTGATGATTTTCTTGTAGTGTAAAGGGGTTAGGTTTAATAAAAGAAGTCAATTTTACACAAAGTGAATTAATTGCTATGGTTCGACCCGATTCTCATTGAGAATGAGATACTCAAATTCAATACATGTTAACAAATTCTTATGATATTTATATGTTTTAAAAAAAATAAAAAATGCGAAATTCAAGGAAATGATGCATGTTTATTTTCTTCCTAAATTTCTTGTTTTTTAAATAGTAAAAATATGTTTTGTTATCTTCATTATTTCTTGTGTAACTTTGAAAACAGAAAGTAAAAAATAAAGTATAATGATATATATATTTTGAATTAATCACAAAATAACATATATTTTAAAATAAAAAATTTGACAAAACCATGTTAGATTGAAGGAGAAATATTTCACTTAATTTTTTCATTCCTATTCGACAACATATTCAACAAGCATTCATCAACTAAAGTTAAAAGTTTAATCGTGTAATTAATAAGTATTTACATGATTAAGACTCTGAATCTACTTAAACCTATTTTAATTATTCTTACTGAACTCAGAATATTTACTATAAATAGATAAACATTAAATATCAAGATTAATAAATATTTAATATTTACTATATATCTTTAAGTGTCGGAATATAATAATCTAAAGACAAAAACTCTGGACTGAATATCCAAAACCAAAAATAATAAATATAATCTGCAAATAAGAACCCATCTCTTTAATAAGTATGATAGAGTCGTGAATTAAAGTAATTGATTTTTTACTTTGCCGACCTGATATATATATGTATATTAATTCAAACGAATAATATATAATACAGTGTGCAGAAACATAATTTGAGTGTAAAGTGACGTAGTTTTTGTGCATCATGATTCCAGAATTTTCTTTTTCTTATTCTTATTTGACCTAATCAAATATGAAGCAATGAGACAAAAATTAGGTGTTCATATATAAGTGCATGGAGCCTTCTAAAACTGTAGAACCCTAGAACCTGCATTTGGAATTTAACCACATCGTTATCATATGAGAGTCATTCCTCTTTAGACACGACCTGAACACGCTAAATTACCAAAAAATAATTGAAAATTTTCTGCATATTCTTTAATTCATTTACAAAAAACATTAAGCAGATTCTATTTGTTAATATTTATGTTTTTTTTTAATGAAATAACAGCTTATGATATAAAAATAAATAATTATAATTTCTTACCACTATACTTCTTTTACACTATCACTACGAAAGTGATTTAAGGGATGAAGATTTTTTTACTTTAGTTTATCTGGTCTTTCTTCTTAAATAAAAAGAACATCTTAGTATTATTAATCTGATAATATTCGACGAGTTTATTATCCCAAACTGATATTTAGAAGGAAGAAATTTATGAAATAAAAATCAATATTTTGTGATCAAAATAATTAATTATAATAGTAATTAAATTATAAATTATTTTAGAAACTAAATAAAAATTTGGTTTTTAAATTAGTTTATTTGTTAAATAGTTTTTAAATTGGTATTTAATTAGTAACTAAGGTTTTTGTTACCAAATTTAGAAATTAAATAATTGGTAGTTAAAATCTTGATTGTTAATTAGATAACTATTTAATAATAATAAAAATTAATTTAATTTTTTTTTAGTTTCTAAAATAGTTTCTAATTTAGTTATTATTTTAATTAATTATTTTAATATCTAAAAATTGATTTTTATTTTATGATTTTCTTGTAGTGATGTAATTAAATCCTATGTAACATTTATATAGGCTTAAAAGTTAAGGATGAAGATTTTTAAGCTGAAGATAATTTATTAAAAAAATTACTCTAATGTCATTTAAAATTTATCTTTCAAACTTTTAATATATAAATTAACTTATCATGTTAACGATTTTTTAATTAAGCTGTACATTTGTATTTAATAGAAGAAAAGGCAAAATAACAATTATAACTGAAGATATAATGAGAAGAAGGAATAATTTTAATCATATCACAATAAATAAATGAATATTTTTATCATGAAAATATTAAAAACTCATAATGCGTAGGATTAATAGTGTTTTGGTAAATGTTTATTTATTCTTTTAATATTGTATTTTTAGTCATCTTTTTCCAATTTTAAAAAATTCACATAATATCAAACCTAACGCATAAAACACATGATACTGATTTTTTTTATTCATAAGCTCATTATAAAATAGATGTAGTAAGGAAAAGAAATTTTAATTAAGATAACAAGACACTAAAAGGAATTTTAGCAAAAATACACCACCACTTATCTTCAAATTCCAATTTAGGAAATGTTTTTACTCCATAATATATACTAGCATGTTATGGAACTACGGATATTTGTTAACTTTTGGGTGATAAGATAAACTTATTCCCAACATTTTTTTTTTATTTTGAAATAATAAATGAATAAAAAAAATATTTGAGAGATATTCTAATTCAGATAAAAAAAAAATGTTTAAGACAACCTATCTCACTTATTCCCAAAATATTTTTTTATAGAAAAAAAATAAAATAAATGAGAGTATTTAAGGAATGTTTCGACCCGTGTACAAAACATTCTAAAATTAAAATTTCTAGATATAAATATATACACAAAAGAGCTAAAACATTAGACCACACCTAAAAAAAAATCATCTTGCCAACTTTGATCTTATTATCTTGTCTAATCTTCCATAACTACATAACCTATACTAGTCAATATTGAACACTCATTTTTCTAATCACTTAAGAAATATAAGTTTACTTTTGTAAGGTTTGCAATATATTTTATATTAATAGACATTCTTTAACCACAATCAAAACTTCAACAACACTAGGTTGAAAGTTACTTAACAGCCTAAATTCATCACACTATCTTATGGAATGTAAGCATCATGTAATGTAATGGCAACTAGGCATCATGTATGAATCCACATGGGAGAAGTCCGAGAGATTGTGGGAATAATAACAAGGTGTCTCTTTGGCGGAAAAACTTGAAGGAGGTTTGGAAATTGGAGGATTGGGGAAGGAGTTTTGAAGATTGTTTTAAGTGGAAGGTTGAAAACGGGAAGAAAATTAATTTTTGGAAAGATAATTTGATGGTTGTGGTGCTTTGAAGAGCGTTTTTCTGAGGTTGTGTTCCTTGAGCATTTCTTCTGATTCTATGTTGGTTGAGTTTGGGGATTGAATTAACGGTGTTTGGGAGTGGAATTTAACTTGGAGAAGGAGACTTTTTGAATGAGAAAATATTCTAGAGAGTCAACTTTTTCACGAGCTTCAAGGGTTGAGGATCGTTTTGGAAATGGAAGATAGTTGGGTTTAGAAGGATGATGAGTTTTTAACGTACTCGATTAAATCTGCTTACGTTTCCTTAAGGGAAGTTTTAGAGGAGGAAAACACATTTGTGTACGAAAAATTTTAGAGGATTAAAGTTTTGCCTTCAACTCAAGCCACAACTTAGGATGTAGGAAAATAAGATCGCCACTAAGGCCAATTTGGAAAGGCAAGGGATAGTGGTCGAAAGTATTTTGTGTAGTATGTGTGAGGTGGAAGATGAGTCTTGTTGTCATTTGTTCTTTTAGTGCAAAATAACTTGGCTTGTTCGGAGTCAGTGCTACGCTTGATTAAGTTTGGTGTCCGTGGATCACTCTGAATCATGTCATCACCTTTTACAGTTTAAAATGTGTAGTGCATATGATTTTGTTAATGTTGTTTGGGGGATGATGTGGACTGTTGTAGTAAGTGAGATTTAGAGGCACAAGAATAATCTAATTTTTAAAGGAGGTGTGATTGATGTTTTAGAAATGTTCGCTCTAGTTCAATTAAAGGTTTGGTTTTGGGTAACTTCCAAGGTACCATCAACTTGTTTTTCTTATTTTAACGGGTGTCTTGATCCTCTAGTTTGTCTGAGCTTAATTTAGTGATGTTTTTGAATTGTTGGTTATTTCCCTATTGTTGGTGTTTTGTCAGTTGTTGTGTTGTAGGACTTTATTGTTTTTTTTCTTAGGAGAAGGTTTTGGAGGTTCTTTTTGATTTGTATAAGGGTTGGACCACCCTGGAATGGTTCACATTTATTTATTCTTTCTTACTGATAAAAAAAATCCATATACAATTTATATACCTCACCCACCAACAATTATTCATATATAATATCATATTTTTCATATATTATATATTCATCCAATAAGTATAAAAAAATATTTGTCATATTTTAAGTTTTGGTGTCATTTCTATCTTCAATGAACTATAAAAATTGTAAGTGATATGTTTGGAGTTATGATAATCCGATTAAAGTGTTATTTATCACATTTGAAATTTACAAGAATTTACAAAACTTTCATCAATTACCTAAAACTTGATTTAGAACTATACTTTGCCTAAAATTGATAACAACGTGGAACTTTTTCCAAATATAGATTGACTTTTTGTTAATGCTATATCTTGTTTTATAAACCTTATTTTTTTTTAAGTGAATCTAACTATGATAGTTAGCTCATATTTAGGATTACAATCTTCATGAATATAACCTTTTATAGTTTAAATTTATGAGGTCACTTTTTCTTAGTGAAATTTAACTTGTCCACCAAATTTAAGTTTTGTCCAACTAGTTCTAGTTCAATCAACAATAAAACTATCTCAAAAATAACTGATACATAATTCATACAATGAGATTGTATTGTATAATAAGTTTGGGTTTTATGTTGTTGAAACAAACCCTAAACAAGTTGTGTTGGACAATTAAAGATTTTAGTAATAGAATTAAAGTATCCTTAAATACTTCTATTTATCAATTCATTTTTTATTGATAAAAAAATATGTATATGATTCCACTACTTACCAACTTAGGATTCTTTAAGAAACATCAACCAAGGATTCTTTAAGAAACATCAACCAATAAGTAAAATTTAAAACAAGTTTTTTTTTCAAAAGAAATCAAAATAGTTTTCCTTATCAAAGACTTCGAGACTTCTTATTTAAGGGTGAATGTTTTTGCCCACTTTGGTTGCATATCCAACTAAAAAAGTTGTATGCAAATATCAAAATAATTACAAATAAGTTCTGATCTAATTTTTTTTAACAGATAAATAAATAAATTAATGGAAAACAAGCCAAGTAGCTCTAGAGAAGAAAGTCAAAAGACATCCCTTCCTTGTAGGTGTAAAATCTTAGTTTGAGAAAGAGAAGGTAGTTTGAAAAAAAAAAGAAAAATGGAAAAAGATATTGTACTATATAATTTTTTTTAGCGGAGTCTCGTAGTAAAATTTATAATTTTTTACCATTTTCAAGATTTCTTTTAATCACACTCTTGTGTACACAACTAAGAATCTGACAAATTATTCAATCCCCAATTTCCCAAAACTACTATATTACATAGATTTCCTCTAATATATACTCCAATTCAATAGATTTCCTCTAATATATACTCCAATTCAATAGATTTCCTCTAATATATACTCTAATCATGAAAAATTATGACAAAATATTAATAATATAGTAGTTACTTTAGATAGTTAGATTCAAATTACTTCTAGATCCAAGTAAGACGAAATCTTCTAAAAATTAACCTCTTACAACAAAAACAACTTCAATATTTGATAAAAGACTTCTTACCTAATATCCGATAACAACCTTATTGAATGTTTTCACTAGGACAAAAATCTATAAATATAGTTTTGTTTTTAGAGAATAGTCACT
Source organism: Phaseolus vulgaris (assembly GCF_051622355.1). Classification (NCBI taxonomy): domain Eukaryota; kingdom Viridiplantae; phylum Streptophyta; class Magnoliopsida; order Fabales; family Fabaceae; genus Phaseolus; species Phaseolus vulgaris. The sequence goes on along the minus strand of NC_143507.1, from coordinate 42,396,597 downwards.
AAATTCTACTTACTCACTTAATCCTTCACGGAAAAATCAACAACTTGTCCAACAATTTAGATTCCGACTCATCTCCAATAATAATATATACTTTTTTGTGAATTGTTATTTAAGAAGCTTTGATTAAAGTTAAAAACTATAAGAAATTAAGGAATATAAATGTAAACCACCCTAAAAAAATTTACACTAATCATGTTGTGGGACTTTAGGGAACACATAAAGAGTACTCCCAAACATAAAAAAAAAATGTATTACTTTTTTAATGAAGATCATATGAACTCCCATTCACTTATTTTTTTTTCTTCATCTGAGCTGACCAGAAAAGGAAGGGTTCTAAGACCGAATCCATTTTGTTCATATTTCCTTTAATTACTTGTGCCCCCCAAAAATAAACAGACATGATAAAAATAACGTAGGAAATTGCAAAGAACCGCGACACCAGTGACCACCGAGTAAAGCCAAGACACTATGAAAGCGCAGAGAAATAGGTGTTTGAATGAGGCACTTTCTCTAACAACTTCGTTTTATGGTTTGAACGTCCACAAGAACCTGTGGTGTCAATATTCAAAGTCAATTACGATATGGGACCACCACCATCATCCAACTGATATTTAGAAGCCAATAAGGTACTTCAATTCATACCTCCAATTCAACAAGTGCTACGTCATTTCGATATCTTCTTTTACACTTTCAATCATGCTGCTACCTTCCTCTTGCTCTCTAACAAAGTTTAGCTGTTATTCTTTTTAATAAAAATAAAATTAATTTACCATATATAAGTAAAATAAATCTTTTATTTATTGAACTAAACTTAAAATATATTTTTAAATAAAAATAATAAATCATTATTTTAGTCAATGGGATAAGAAGTATATCATTTCTTTGTCTGGTATTGATTTATATAAATCTAATTAACTTGAGAATTTAAATCAAATTAGATTGATTTGACATTTTAAGTTAATTTGTTGGAAGATTATGAAATTTCATTATATAAATTAATATAAACTTTATCTTATAAGATTGAGTTATGTTTAAAGTTATTTTCTTAAAATATTATTAGAGTCTATTTTATTGAGAGTTTGTTGGACTTATCAGATTATCCAGATTATCAGACTGTCCATTAATATATAATTTCACGTACAAGTTGATAGTCTCGACGTGAGATATGTGTCGGAGATTTCACATTGACTAAGATTATGACATTTCATAACATATAAATAAGTACAAACTCATCTTATAAATCAATCTTATAAAATTGAGTTAGATTTAATGTCTATTTTCATAATATAATTGGATATAATTTTTGAAAATATGAAATATGAAATGATGATTAATTTTATAATTTTTAAAATTAATTAACCCTACTAACACCAGTTATGTACAAAAAAGTATCATCATACATAAAATTTAATGGTTATATTATATATATATAGTGATTTTTACCACTATTTTATTGATGTAAAATAAATTATAGAAAATTACATTGTCTTTATATACGTATGAAGTTTTTAATAAGATTGCATGTTTTCAATTTTTTTTTACATTTACATTATACAAGGCCCACTTGGTTCAATATTATTGATTTGGAATGGATTGTTAAAAAAATATAAATCAATAAAAATGATTAATTCGTATTTGATTTCTTCTAGATTTGATTATAATAAACTCATAAATACCTTTACTTCAAGTATTACAAATCATAGTGTATATAGTCTCTTAAATACTGAAACCAGTTTAAAATGAGTCTCCCAATGATGGAAACAATATGTTTCAGAAATTAATTTTTTTAATAGATGATTAATACTCTAAAGATAATTTGTATAATTGTATCAGTTTAATAAGTATTTAAAAAATACAATTTGTAGTTTAATCTGTAGAAGTTATCTATGAGTATGTTAGGGTGTAATTGTGAACGGTGTTTTGAATTTGGAAGTAGGTAGTTTGAAATTGGAGGCTCCGGCACGCTACCAACTTCGGCCTCTACACTTTTTCAGCGCAACCGTTTATTCTTAATATCCAGTCATACACACTACAACTAAATTAAATGCACTTCATCAATTTTAAAAGGTAACAAGGAACTTTCCAAAATAAATAAAAAATAAAAAAAGGAAAGAATGGTTAAAAACATAATTATATCTTTTAATTGTTTGGATAAAAGTATAAATAATTTTTTTTATTAAAAAAGAAAAAAATAGATTTACAGATTATAAATATAATATGTTTTGACTGCAAGTTAACTAAAATAATATTATTACCATCGTCACACGTTTAAGATATTATTCAATATATATTTGAAAACAGAAAAGTAGTCTTTGCGATTTTAATTATCACCTTTATAAGTAAACCTTTCATGTCTTATAGACTTTTAAAGCAAGGAAGGCTTATTTTCTTCCTCCCCGTTCACAATTCTTTCTCCAAATTTTCTAATTCTAACAAACAAAAACTTAAAGAAATATACATTTGGTTACCAAACATTAGTGTAAAATGATAAAACAACGACTTACAAGATGATTTTTTAATAAAATTATCATCAATTATTAAGTTGACATTTTTTACCATTTGTTTAAACTCTATGATGATAGTTTCTTTAGAACCATTGTTATTCATCTTTTATTTTTTTTTCATTTTTCTTCTTCCATTATAAGCTGGTATTTGAGTTATATTTTGACTTTGTAAATTATATTTTGACTATAATGTGTTTGTTATATTCATAAATTCTTAATTGGTATTGAACTTGAGGATGTTTGATATCTAACAAATTAAATTGTTTTATTATATAGAACTTCATATATTTTATGTTGCTGCTAAAAATGTAAATTTGAATTTATGAATGTCAATTTTATTTAGAATAGAATTATCTTACAATAGTTCTAGAACACACAAGTAACTTATTTTATCAACTTCTACAAGAATATAGGTTAGATTGTTGGAGATTTCACATCGACTAGAGATTAAAGTCTTTCATAGTATATAAGTGGGTGCAAACCTCATCTCATTGAACCGATTTTATGAGGTTGGGTTAGACTTAAAACCCACTTCTTAACATAGATAATTTTTAAACTTTGTTTTTTAATTTTACTTTTACTCATGGATTTTATGTTTTAAAACTATTGATTTTTGACATTTACAATACTTTTTATATAAAACAAACAATTTAATAAAATTAGGATTATGATACGTGTAACATCATATTTATTTCTTTGCTAACATATTAATACAAGAGTTTTATTTATCTACAAATCTTTCTTTTCTCAACGCTACTACATTATTTTGCATGGTTCAAGGAAACATATTAATTATTAAGTTAATATGAAGGATAGAGACAAATAAAAAGTGATCACAATGAGTCTCTCCAGAATTATTAGGATATACATGTTTGAAATAAATGTCAGGGATGAGAGTCTCATTCCCTGATAAGTAATTGAATTATCAACATATTTATGTATTCAAACTAGTTCTTAGAAGAACTATGGTAATAACTAAAAATAATGGATTGAAATAATTTGAGATCTCCATATATTTACGTGATATTTTTAAATATATTTTTTCACACACAAATAATAAAATATGAAAGTGAGAACAAATATCATGTAAAATACAATATCATACCAAAACAATATATACATCATATTTTTCAATTTCATTCATATAATTCATTTTATTATATATTAAAAAGATTTGAATTACTTTTGGAGTATTCAGTTGGGATAAAATAACATTCACTCATTTAAATTTTCAAAGTCAAACCTTTATTTACAATGTCTTCAAATATTATTATTAATGACCTTATTAAACTTACACAATTATAAAAAAAAATTTATTTCTACCATATTCATTTACCGAATAAAACAAATAATAAATATTATAACCAAGAAACACAAATATATTTAAATAATATAAATATAATTAAATAACGTCCATCAATACCGAAAATAAATTAAATAGTATAAATAAAATAAAACGGATTAATGTATAACTAAAAATAAATTAAATAATTGAACTAAATAAAATAAATTAATGTGTAACTGAAAATAAATTAAATAATATAATTAAATAAAATGAATTATAGTTGGAGATAAATTAATAATAGAAATGAATAAGATAGATAAGTCACAAGTATAAGTGAAGATACATTAAGTAATTAAAAAAATAAAATGGATGAGTTTATGAATACCTCATTGAAAAAAGAAATATACAAAATAAATAAATAAATAAAATAATAGATGTTTGTTTTCACCTATCTTAGTAATTATAATGCACTTGACACTTCAGATGTAAGGTCAGACACTCCTCTTAAATAACATAACGTGTCAGTGTCCGATTCAAAAAGTATTTGTTAGATGTCTGACAATTCTGGTACGGTTTTAACGCAATTCTAAAAAGGAAAAATATATTAATTTTCTAAAAATTCAAACTTTATTGTATAAATTATTATTATGATTATAAAATAAGAAACAAATAATTGTGAATCAGTCATGAAAAACATCTTTCTACTCCAAAAAATAATCTATAACATACTTGTGCACATAAATCTTTATTGTCAATTTATATAATTCATAATTATATAATATATGAATTTGTGTTCCCATATCTTATATTTTAAAAATTTTACGTATCTTCATGTCCGTATCATAACCGTGTCGATGTTACATAGGATATAACTAAGAATATTTTAGATGTTACAATTTAGTCGTTTAAAATTTACTCCCAGAATTCGCCGGAAACATTTATTAGAAATGTCTTTTGCAATACCGACATATTCATAATATTTATGAATACATAAGAATTTGTAATATGTAAATAAGAAATTAACAAAATATATTATACTTTTTACCCGTGTAGAATATATGTTATATTTTAATATTGTACTAATTTAACTATTTTATAAAATTTAAAAAGTGTTACAACTATTACGTGTATACATTGATACACACTAATGATTCCATTATAAAACATTAAAAAAATTAAATTTCATCCCCTCTTCAAATCATAGAAAAGTAATGAGATAGAGAATATGTTTAATCAAAAAATTATTTTATGAATAAACAATTGCCCACGGAATAAGTGTTATATTTAATTTTAATGCATTATCAATGTATAAATTTTACATTATAAATCATATTAAATATAACAATGAAGCAGTTATTATCAAAGCTAATAATTTTACTAATAATCTATAATCAGTTCATGTTCAGGATAAAGATATCCATACTAGCAGTTAATTAAAAGAATAATGTATTATAGTATTAGGGAAATGAATCTCCAATAAAACGTGGTCCATTTTTTATTTTGTGATTTGTATTTATAAAATATAGAGATAGTTGTATATAGTGTTAATTTTTTTTGTATGTTTTGGTTTGTTTGTTAACTTGTGATTTGATGGAGAAAGAAGCCATCGGGTTTATTGTGGAAGAAGCTTCTTAGGAGATGTTATTTTCATGAATGGAATTGAATGAATTAAGTATTTGTAATTTTCTATCACATGGAGTCACTTGATATATACTTTTTAACACAGGGGAGAAAAACCAACCCAAGCAAAAGCAAGTCCCATGAAACCGTTTACATTACTCTAGAAAGGTAGCTAGATACTGTAGTTGTTATTTTTTCAATAATATAAGCCAAAGTCCTGCATCAAATGGCATGAGATAGATCATATCGATTACCATGGCCTACACGGGAGAAAAATAAGATAATGAAATGAAATGTGTTGATTACTTGGCAAAGTCTAAAAAAATGACCTCAAAAACCTTTATGCCTTGGTCCTGTGAGACCTATAAAAGCAGAAGCATCAGAACCATCTAACATAATTTAGCAGTAGTTGAAACTTAGCCGGCAAACATAGCTTGATACAAAATGCCTTCAAAGAGGCTTCCATGGAGATCCTTAGTACTTGGTTGTTTCAAGGCTAAAAACCAACAAACCTTGGAAGCTCCAAACATAGTTTCAAAGAAGTCGTCATCAAGTAGAATCTTTCTCTCTGATTTAAGCCTGAGCGATTATTCATCGCTCTCTATCATGAGTGATTTATCCAATTCTCTAGTGGGATCAAATCTTCGTATTTTCACCTACCAGGAGCTCAAAGAGATCACACACAGCTTTAGCAAATCCAACATTCTTGGGGAAGGTGGGTTTGGGAAGGTGTATAAAGGGTTTATTGATGACAGTTTTAAGCGTGGGTTGAAAGCTCAGGTAGTGGCAGTTAAGGCCTTAAACTTGGATGGAAAACAAGGCCACAGAGAGTGGTTGGTAAGAATTTGCTAAACCCTTCAAGTTTCAATTCCTCTGTCTTTCAAGCGATGAATTTGACTAATTCTTTTTGCTGTTTGTACTGCATAGGCTGAAGTAATCTTTCTGGGGCAGTTGAAGCATCGCCATCTGGTTAACTTGATTGGCTATTGCTGCGAAGATGAGTACAGGCTTCTTGTGTATGAATACATGGAGAGGGGCAATCTGGAGGAAAAGCTTTTCAAAGGTACAAAATTAAAGTAAAGCATTTTCTCTATACAATTGCTGTTTCTATGATTTCCTATAAAATTTCTTACCCCTTATGAAATGCAGGTTATGTAGCAGCCTTGCCTTGGCTAACAAGAATAAAAATAGCAATTGGGGCAGCTAAGGGACTTATGTTTCTCCATGAAGAAGAAAAACCAGTCATATATAGAGATTTTAAGGCCTCAAACATCCTACTGGACGCTGTAAGTTCTCACTGGCCCTTTTGTTCACTCATTCTAAGAACATCACAATCTATCAACCCTTTAAAATTTACACAAAATTGACATGTATAAACCCATTTTCTTCAGGAATACAATGCCAAGCTCTCAGATTTTGGTTTAGCAATAGATGGACCAGAAAAAGATCAAACACACATTACAACTCGTGTTATGGGCACGAAAGGTTATGCTGCCCCTGAGTACATCATGACAGGTATTGTATTCCATTTCAAACCAATCTCAAGTCAAATTCCATCCATCAAAACCAAGGTTTAAATTACGGTCATGATCACGATTTTGATTTCATTAGTCCTTGATGGCAGATGCAGCCTGATTGCGGTCGCATTGACTTCAAAAACTGAGATGTTGCGACCGAAATCACAATCACAATCACAGACTGTTCTTTAAAACCTTGATCAAAACCTTCATTTGTTGATTATACTTACACCATTTTTTTTTCTTGATTAGGCCATTTGACAACCATGAGTGATGTATATAGCTTTGGAGTTGTACTCTTAGAACTCCTCACAGGAAAGAAATCCGTGGACAAAAAACGACCCAGCAGAGAGCAGGATTTGGTGGAATGGGCAAGGCCTTTGTTGAGGGACTCCTACAAATTAGAGAGAATAATGGACCCAAGACTTGAGGATCAGTACTCACCTGAAGGGGCTAAAAGGTTTGCAGCCTTGGCTTACCAATGTTTGAGCCACCATGCGAAGGGTAGGCCCACCATGAGAACAGTGGTTCGGACCTTAGAGTCTCTCTTGAAACTGAAAGACATCCCAGTTGGCCCTTTTGTGTATGTGGTACCCAGCGAGGAAGACAAAGACATACCCAAAGTGAATGAAAAAGTAACAGAAAATGACCATGTTGTTCAGATCAACCAAATTGATGAGTTAAAACCCAAAGAAGAAGAAAAGGGAGAGAAAAAAGAAAAGGGTCACCACCGGCAACGAAAAAGTCGTCGCCACAAACGTCGTGTTAAGCCCGTGAGGTCTCAACCTGTTTACTCTGACACTGCTCTGTACAAAACTCTTGGCACAAATCTGTACTCTCCCAAACAAGCAACGTGAAGAGATGGTCATGGACCAGTTTTGCATGTTTCATCTTCAATTCTTCGTCACACAATCATAGCTATAGATAGGGAGATTGAAAATTCAGGTTAAATTCCTTGTATCATTTACCATATAGTTCTCATTTTGAACAACACGTGTAGATAAATTTTCAAACATTAAATGGCTCCGGTAACAATATGTTGCCGAACAAATTAAAGTGACAGTATTTAATCCGAGAGCCTGATGTAAAAATCTAAGGACTTCGATGTTTTGTTATACAAACAAAAACATCATAGGAGGAGAAAGAGAAATATTGTACGTTCTACATCTCTTTTTTTTTTTTTTCTGTAGTTTGATTTTGATATTTTCTTTTCAGAAATTCCAACATGTTTTTATTAAGCACTGGTCACTGATGTTACATGCGCCTAAATTCGTTCACGTACTTCTTTAAATTATTCTATTAACATGTTCATACACCTTTGCAGCCTATAAAAATTTAACACATATTTCACATAAACTAATTGCGCATGGTTTAGCCTTGTGGTGGGTGCAGTTTTGAGATTTTTCCAAGTTTTCTACCTTACCGTGACAAATTTGGCCTTTCTCGTTGAGCCTTGGGTGTGAAGGTAGCTAAATTGAAGTGTTGTTTTGACATTTTCCACGTTGTAATTGAAAAGTGTGGCCTTTCTAATGGTGCCTTACTCTTGAAGCAAAATGATGATTAAAGAACATAATTGAACTCTATTATCTGCTTCTGGGTTTCTATCTTCTTACCCTACAAAGTCACAAACGTTATTAATTTGAAAAACTTGTGATTTTGAAAGTGAAATGGGCCAAATTAATTTTAGACTTGACACGTTGACTTCTATCGCTTGTTGACAACTGGTTGTTTTTTAATAGAACTTGTGTGTTGTGGATTAAATTTCCCAAAACTGTGTTGTAGATTCATTCTGCTAAGCAGATGGTTTTGTATTTCCTTGTAATTTTTTAAGCCACTTTCACTTTGCGTGTAGAGAATAAAGTAAAGAAAAAAAATGACTAAAAGCTTGTCCTGAAGTAGGTTGGAGATAGCCAGGAAGTTAACTAACCAGTTAAGGACAAGGTTGGTGTCTGCTGACTGATATGGTCCATTTTAGTGACTTTATCTTCCAATTTAGTAGAATGCCAATAGAGAGTTATTCAGGGACATGAGTAAGAGTAATTGTTTTTCATTTTTGCTACGTGAGCATATATTTCAAGTTTATGAACTTCAAACTTCTAGGTCATTCATGGCCAACACCTAGCAAGAAAACAAGACAATATACTTCTTGGGACAAGGTTGGTGTCTTGTCAGTAGCACACTTAATCTGTTCAGTCTATTTTTCTTACCCCTATTTCATTAAAGATTTTTTAGTCAATCTTTAACTTTGATAATACGGTAATTGGGTTATCCATATTCAATGTTCTAGAATTGCAAGAAAACCAGACAACAATTTCATATCAAATCAATCAGAGGTAACATTCATTCGTACATATCACCTTCCTTTACCAACCCCAAACACCAAATAGTGGGGTTAATGAAAATCACTTGAGGTAAGGCTAAAATCACAAAATAAGAATCTCCAACTGTCTTCCGGTGACATGTCAACGATCAAAACAAAGACTAATACTAATCAAAAGCATATAGCACTAGAGAAATATTGGCTTACGAATTCAATAAGTTTATGGCATTTTCTGGAATGTTGTCATTTGCAAATCTTCCTAATAGCACCATTAAAAAAATCAGAATTCTGCACTTGCTTTAAATAAGTTCGTGATGAGAAAGCAAACACATTCTAGACCGAAACAGTATAATACTAGGATGTACAAGCAGACACAAACTTGGTGGTCCAGCAGCCATAAAATCTTGCTAGCTAAAGATAAAACAGGTTTGAAAATTAAACAAGTACTTTGGATGGTTTATAAATATCAATCCCCACCAACATTTTTGAGATAATAAGTCATTTTCAAATTCTTGACTTTCCTAAAGCCTAATATTGATCACAGAATATACAAAAATCTGAAGTCATGAAATGGCATAGTTGTTTTACTTTATTAACTAAATATGTGTGAAAAATTAGTACAGAGAAATAGGGTGTGGTTTTACATATCAGTATGTATTGTTCAACGCAGCTGAACAAGGTTAGGCATCATGGCACTCACAAGATTCAAAATTCTTTAGATAGAATTATCTAGCCAAGACTGCGTTTATTATTCTATTCAAAAGTTTCAAAGAAAGAAGGCCACATATCTGATTCAACATGGTAGAGAAAGAAAGATTTTGTTTAACTGTAGCAATAGCAGATGGAAAATGAAAATGAAACTGTGACTTGAATATTTGTTGCCAACAAGTTGGACTAGAACGTGTTCAACTCCACCATCCACCAATCTAATGTGTTGATTGTTGATTCTTTTAAGAGAGTTTTGCAGTAAGATTTAATAACAGTAAAACCTGAGTTAAAATTTCAATGTTGTAAGTATATATTATTCAACTTTCTTAAGGGAGATTTAGACTCATACTTGAAATTTTGAATTTGTAAGATAATAGTAACCAAAATTTTATTTCATTCTTCTGATTTTTCGTCTTTCTCCCTGGTGGTGGTAGGTGAACAGCACATCCACAATGGGAACAAATCTTGCAGTTTATGGCATGTTATCATTGCAATGCAAAACATTTCTCCCCTTTAAGGTACAATTCACATTAATTTGGTATTTTGTCAGAGCAAGTATAGTGTATTAGTTAGGTTCAGCCCACAATTTTGTATCCACAATCCATTCATATGACAAACCCTAGGAAACATTTGGCTAAGACTGTCTTCTCAATTTATTACTATTATTATAATTTAACAGGAGTATCAGCTTCAATCTTTTTCTGTTTTTCCTCTTTATAGTTTAAGTTTTTCTTTCCTATTCATTCCTTTTAGCATCATTTTCTTGGCTTTTTTTCTTCACCCCACTATCATTCTGATCCAAGACTCTGTCGGCACGTAATACTTGTTTATCACATGTGAATCTGATTAACCTAAACAAAGTTTACACTGTTTAAGATTAGGAGTAGTAACCTTAATTGGCACAACATAATTTCTAATCAGGTGTTGGAAGGGCATTTCTCAGTGGCTAATCTTTTAAGTGTAACTTTCAAAATAAAGAAACATGAACACAATTTCATTCTTACTCATGTTTGTTGAAAGCAATTTTAATTATATTGTATGTGTAACTAAAGACTGAAACTGGGCTAAGATTAAACACTTTGTCAAGGGCTAAAACAATATTTTACTTTAGCGTGACATAATGTATAACTTAATTAATAATGGTTATCACTGCATCATCGTTTTCTTGAGTTGAATATTAAGTTTTGCATTTTTCATATGAAGAAAACTATACCCTATAGTTTAATGGCAAGGATAAATTTTAGACTACATTTGCTTCACAGGGTTTTGAAATTTTTACACAATTAAGTTGTTAGCACGTCCATCTCATATTAAAATTATGCATAATTAATCTTCTTGGTGTTAGATTTTGGCATTAGAAACTAATGCTGATTTTTATAATTAAAATAAGATTGAAAACGATAGAGTAAACAATTTTACCAGGACGTCATCAAATTTTCCATTCAAAGCACCAATACATTGGGGACCAACATTTTGTTCCCCAATTACCTCCACCAGATCAAAACTACTCATTACATCAACTAATAAACATGAAATAAATGAAGAAAATAAAACTAATAATATTCTAGTTGTTTATATTTTTCATAGTGGAAACCTTTTTTTTTTATTGGAGAAAAAATATTGTTCAATTTAATACAAAATTATCATTGTTTTCATATTAGATGGTAGAGTTTATCTGTGAACATATAAAACATTTATGTATTTAAAACATAATTTTGGAAATCTTTGGCTAAATTGAACAATTTTTTATTATTTCATTCATTGGTAAAGTGAAGTGATAAACACGTGAATTATCACTTGGATAAATATTAAATTAAACAATAAGCAATAAGTTTGAAGAAATTCAGAAGCTGACACTTGTGTCCAGAGTTGGTGTGACAAGAATTCGAACATTTTAGCATTTCCCAAAAAAAAAAAAAAACACTTTCATCTTAACTAGTTTAGTGCAATAATATTCTCAAATATTTAGATTATTTTTTGAAAAATTACTTATGTAATTGTTAAACCTAATAGTTACTTTGTGTAATACACGAGTATTTTTTTAATCGAAATAAAATTTAAAAATATGAAAAGTAAAGATAAAGGTATAACATAAGTGTATAACTAATTCAAATAAATAATTAAAAATGGAAGTAGTTTAAATTTAAAGAAAAATTAGTAAATTTTGAAAGATTGAAAAAAAATTGATTTAAATATACAAGTGACTGACATTAGAATTATGAACAAATATAATATATAAAAAAGTAAAATTGAATTAATCATTTTAAAATTAAAAATTAATCGATATTTATTTATAAACCTGCTTAATCAACATTAACTCCAAAGAACTGGTTAGTAGGTGAAAGACTCATTAAATTTAAAATGACCAATAAAAATTGTAATACCCTAATTATATGATATAATATTTTTTTTTAAATATAATATTTTATTATTTTTATTTGTTATATTATATATAATTAAAAAATTAAAAAGGAGAAAAATTAAAAGAAATAGACAAACGGTGCAAATAACAAAAAACCGTGTGCGAATAGCATGATCTTGCTAATTTGAATCTTATATAGATGCAAACTCATCACTAGAGTTTAACATCTATAATTAGGGGTGTTAAGAAATACTATACTAAACTAAAAAGTAGTTAATTCAACTACATTAAACATAGAAACACTAAACTGTTAAAAATTAAACTAAAGAATTTATTAGTTTAGTTCTTAAAAACTAATTAACTACTATAAAATTTAGTGCAATGCTTAATTAATTATTAGAATTGAAAAAAAAAACCATAATTATTTACTACCCTTTTAAAGTCACCCATCTTGACTTTTGGAAATATTATTAAAGTTCTGTTTAGATATAAAGAGAAATTTAGAGGAAATAATTAGAGAAAGAAAAATTGAAACGATATTAATTGAAGTGATTTTTGAGAAATTATATATTGTTTGGATTGATAGAATTATGGGAGAATATGCAAGATGATCTGATTTCATTTTTTGACTTATATGAAAAAATATAAGAAAAAAGAAATGAGAAGTCTCTAGAAAGATAATTTTATTTAAATGATTAATTTTAATTCAATAATCTCACAGAATGTGTGAGTTATTATTGCATGTTTACTTATGTTTTTACTTAAGTTATATTAAAATAAATTCTTAAAACTAATTATTTTATAACATATTTTCATGCACTAATTATTATTTTCTTTAAATTAAACTGAATTATAATATTTTTTTTTAATACAAAAGTATGGCTCAGTATTACTTGTCTTCTTTAGTTCATGCCTTATAAAATTATTCTTTAAGATACATAATAATATATTTTGCAAGATTAAAAATGTGTAACAAAAGCATTTGGAAATGTAAGATATAAAATGAGTAGAAATGGTCCAAGTCATGACAAATGTAGCAAGGAGGTAAAATGTGTGGAATCCGTGTATTTCTTTTTATACTTTTCCTTTCTCGTTTTCTACCAAACAAACAATTCAAATATTTAATAATCATCTTAAAATTCTCATTTCTTAAGATCACCTTCTTAAATCACCAAAAAAAAAAAAAACTAATACATAATTCATACTTGTTCTTTGTGTGCTAATTTATTATTGATTATATTATGTACATAAATAAATATAAATGCAAGTTCTAGAGTATGATCTATAAAGAACTAGAAGGATAATTTATGTTTTCTTTTAAGAAACATATAAACAATTAATTTAATTTTTTTAATTACTAAATATTCTGTATGAGTCCTTTGTTAAGGTTATAATAGAGTTGATAATCTTATTGAGTTTTAAATAAGTTGAATTTGAATTCTTTTGTTAAAAATCGTAAAAGTGAGTTAAGTTAAAAGAACAGTGTTCAATATTTGATGTTTTACTCTAAATTTAACATTATATAATTTTAATTTGTGAAGTTTTCTAGATGAACGACCACGTCATATCACAATGTTGAGTAAAAGTGATAAAAGGCATATGTATTTAACTTCAAATATATTATGACATTTTATAATTATAAAATATAGTTGAAGTTGATTGATGAGCTAAAGTTTGAAAATGAAAGAATTAAATAATTTAGTATTTGATGATAATTACAATCGACTGCATGAGAATGACTTGAAAATAAACTCTTATCCTTTTCAAGCTCAAAGCTTTGGGGTTTGTGTATTGCCCAAGAATTAACTAGGGACAAAGCCATTTATTATATCTTATATCTAGAACCCTTGAAATCTTTGTAAGTCCTCAACTGATGTTTATTTCCATTTTTTCTTTTACATTTTAATATTTTTTTATATCAATTAAATAATTATTTGAGGTTTTTCCTCCCCATATTAAGAATTTCAAAATAAAAAATATTTACAATAATATATGTGCTTGTATAGACAAAGTATACTTAGATAGTACATGAGATTGAATGTAACAATTGCGATAGATGTCGATCGTTCGATCGCTCATTAGTACTTCAATACTTCACTTCTTCAGACTTCAACACTTCATTTCCTTAACTCCTAGATGTTCGATTGGGAGTAAACTTGCAGAAGGTTCTTTGATGATCAAGTAAGTACTTTATGTTAAGAAAGTGTATTGTAAACTGATAACGCATCTTACTTTCTTGTAGAAGACTTATTTATAACATTTAGTAATTGGCACTTTGAATGATGGGTCGTATTTAGCATATATCTGCACTAAATCAGTGTTAGCTGATTTCTCGGGTGTCTCCAAATTTGAAGAGGTGTGACCCTGATTCGTAGGATGTTTTCTTAACTATCATTTATTATAATTGTGTTTTTAATGTAGTTGACCAATCAATCGGTTGATTGTTAAGATTGAATGATGTGACTCACTTAATCCCAAATGGTATAAAATAATTAAAAATATTATATGAGAAAATATTGTTAGATGTCTAAAGTATTAGAAAGGAGATAACATTATATATAGTAGTAGCAATATTTTTAATTTGGGAAAAAGGCTAAAAAAACTCCAAAAGCTAGAAAAATGTTATAATAATAAAATCTCTGTAAGTAGGAATTAGGAATGTTACCATCAACTATTTATAAATTTGATTTCTTATAAATTATTATAAATAGATTAAAAAAATTTACTCACTTCTTACCCGTTAAAACTAAATAATTATTGAAAAAAACAGATTAAATTGTATATGAAAGAGCACCAAATCATAGAAAGTACTGTTAAATAGAGTCAAGGGCAATATTATAAAGTTATTAGTGTCAAACTGATTTTCTCGTGGAGAAACATGTTTTCTCCGCAGATAAGAACATGTGGATGTAAACATCACTTCATATTTTGCTTGTTTCTGGTGGTAGCATGAACCAGTGCAGTTTCCTAGTCTAATCTACCCTATGAAGCAGCCTAAAAAGTGATGCTTATATTTCTATCTGGAAAATTTGTTCTAATTGATGCGAAGCGAAGATAATATTTCTGCTTATGGTCTACTGTTTTAGGTGAGAGATCAGACATACAATGCCTTTGAGAACATATATCATGTGCTTACTCAATTCAGCAGAAAAAAACAATGGTATGAATTCTTCTTTATATATTTGATGTTTTCAGTACTACTCATGTAATTTCACCTATTTCCACCGTCTGGTGTACCTTTGTTTAGCCATCAGAATTATAAATGCAGTAGATTTTGGTCCCTGTCGCAATGCAGATACTTTGCTATATTGCACTTTTTGTGTACTGATGCAGTACACGTGTTGTATTTATTCATAAAATGAATTGAATTTTAGCTACTTTCAACTTTTACATTCGATTAGCACGGTTTCTGGGCATTGAATTATAATTAAAATTTGATGGCATTATGTTAGATTTGTCAAGAAACAGCAGGAGCATAAAGACAAACACTTGTGTTGCATTGTCTCTGTTTTTTTATTGGTGTTCATGATGTAGTTAAGTGTAAGAGATTTTTCAATTGAATTGACATTTTGAGAAGTTGAGAAATGAGAAAGAAAATGGAGAGGTAAATGCAAAAGTAGAAGCACATTTCAATTCTGACATTTTAAACTCTTCTGTTAATTGCTTCCCTCAATGAACCCAAGTGTGCTCTGATTACTGAATATTGAATATCTTCATCAACAAATCGAATATTTGATCCATGGAACTACTTAATGAGAAGTTTTTACATGAATTTGGTTCTAAATTGAGGTCTTCTAAAGATAATAAAGTTGATGTGATATTTACAAATGGAGCACAAATATAATTAACCCTTTGGTATTAATTAAATATGTTAACAAAATATACTATGATTTTTCTTTTGTATAATCTAAGTTTGTAGGTACTTTCAAAGAATTTTATTTTATTGGCTTAATGAACAGAGTTAAGAATTTTTTTGGCAATTTCTTCCTCAACACCCTATCATTTTTCTAAACTTTCAAAATTACCCTTATTTTAAATTTAAAAATTCAGAATAATAAATATAATTCAAAAATAAAAAATACACTCTGGATAAAAAAAAATCAGAAAAAATTGAAAATGCATTTCAGATAAAAATTTATGAAATTTAAAAATGTGTTTTGGATATCCAAATCCAAAATATTTTCGGATAAAAGTTTTAGAAGTAATTTTTATTTATACCTCTTTTATTTAAGGTTATTTTCGTTATTTTAGAGGGACATTGTTGTCATTTTGATAATATGTTGGGTGCATATTGGAATTGACATGGTGCAGGAGCATTTACCATCTTTTTCTCACTACTAGGCCTTTTTCTGATCCACACCCATTTTTGTAAACCCACACACCCCACTCTTTGTGATTTTTGTCTTTTTGTCTCATCGTATTAAGTAATTTTTAATGGAAATAATAAAAAAATTATCGTTATTCATCTTTTGACAAGAATTTTGACACAGCTATACTCGATATATATATGTTCTTACGGCAGTATAAATTCATTTAAATATTAAAGTAACATGCAGTAGGATTTAAATTATTATTAAAAAAATATTAAATTACTTTGGCTTTTCATTATTTACCAATACATTTTTACTCGTATTTTAATTTTCTATTTTTTATTATTAGATGTCTATAGATCCAAACATTAATTGTCTATGCAGTATACATTGTACATATATAAGAAACTAGTATCTTGATTCCGGAAATATTTTAAATATTTCATATTTAAATGATAACATTATAATAATAAATAAATTATATATATTAAATTAAATTTATTTTCTGAAATATATTAAAATTAAATCAATTAAGAATGATGGTAGAGTCCAATCATAATTATAAATCAAAATTACATTAATTATTTGTAAATAATTTAAGAATACATCAAATTGACCAAAAATAAAAGTATGACCTAAATTATTTATCAATTCAGGATGATGGTAATGTCATTTCTTTGGATTTCAGATTTTCATGAAGACTTGTAAAGTTAGAAAAATAATTAAATAAAATTTCTTAAATACGTAAATAATAAAATTTATTAACTAAGTATATATATATATATATATATCTTTTATTTGAATATTCTTCATAACAAAATGAGTTTTTATAACTGTAAAAAATAATGATACTATATTTGTCAGACACAATATGCGTGAGGTAGTAATGAAGAATGAAAATTTAAAAATCATGTATTAATGTAGTTGTCTTATTATGCATGTTAACCATATATAGAAAGTGGTAAACACATTGTCCTAAAGACAACAAGCCAAAACTTAAAATGTATAATCGTGTACATGTATGCATGATTTTGGAAAACATTATATAATTCACTACAAGAAAATCATGAAATAAAAACTAATTTTAGAAACAATAAATAATTAGTTGTTATAGTAACTAAATTAGAAACCATTTTAGAAACTAAAAAAAAAAATAGTTTCTAAATTAATTTATATTATTGTTAAATAGTTTTTAAATTGGTATATAATTAGCTAGCAAAATTTAACTATCAATTATTTATATTCTAATATTTTATTAATAATAAAAATTATATTAGATATTAATAATTTTTTAGTTTCAAAATTAACATATAATTTAGTTAATATAGTGACTAGTTATTTTTTATATTTTTTATATGTAAAGTTAGTTACTTATTAATAATTTTATTGTAGTGATAATGTTTAAATTATAGTAACTAAAGAAAAAAGCAAAAAGAAAGATAGAGTTTACTAGAGTGAATGAAAAAAGGATTACATACGTTTTGTTATATATTATGATTCTCTTGCACAATCGCATTGCAATGAAAAGAGAATGTTTTTTGTCACACAACACAAAGACCCTTTATTCCTACAATCTTAGTAGAGAAAAGCTTTAAGCAGATGCATTTCTCAGAGAGAATAAAGATGATGTGGAAGCCTAGGCTGAAGAACTGTTTCCAGAGGTATTTTCTTAGGTGTAGACAACCCAAAAATCTCTTCCATGTTCAGATCCTCTGTCTGCACATTCTGAGGCAGTCTCCAGTTAAATCCATGCAAGAGGTTGGCCAAACTTGCTTGAATGACCTTAAGCCCTAGAGGGTACCCTGGACACATCCTTCTCCCAGCACCAAATGGCAACAACTCATAGTTATGCCCTTTCACATCAATCTCCTTAGCCAGAAACCTCTCTGGTTGGAATTCATTTGGGCTGTCCCAAATTGCAGGGTCTCTTCCAATAGCCCATACATGCACAAGCACTTGAGTCCCTTTAGGGATGTCATACCCTCCAATTTGGCAATCCTCTCTAGCCATTCTTGGCACCAACATTGGTGCCACAGGGTGCAACCTCATCACTTCCTTAACAATGGCATTAACATAAGGTAAATCCACAATGTCCTTCTCTTCAACCCATCTTTCTCTTCCTATCACCCTGTCTAGCTCCTCTGTTGCCTTCTTGAAAATCTCTGGTCTTCTCAATAGCTCAGAGATTGCCCACTCCACTGTTACAGCAGAACTCTCAGTTCCACCTGCTATTAGGTCCTGGATAATAATAATACACATAATTGGTGAACAAATTTCACATTCTACCAATATAATGATGTTTGAAATAAGACATCTTCAAATTAGCTTAATCAAAGTAAGTTTTGAAAAGTCAATTTAGTTTTAATTGTGAAATAGTTAGATAGATTATCAGTACATGTGACTAATTTTAAGTAGAAAAATGTTTCCTGATATACTACTTCATGACTGATATACTATAATTGAATTGTTTTTTTCAACTGAAAATCACATGGATTATTAGAAATTATGGTAAAGCTACATTATTAAGGCAAAAGGGAAAAAATCTTAGTCACTGTGTTCTATATTATACAACTCTTTGAAAATGGTAGGTTTTTAAAAACATTTATTATTTTAGAAATATGATGGCGTGCATACTTATTGATTTTCTTAAATTATATATTCTCTTTAAATGTAAAAAATACATATAGTAGTAGTTATTTTCATTAGTCTTTTCTTTCTTTAATATAGCCGTCAATGTCAAGGAAACAAAATAATGTAATTTTGTATTTTAGTGGATTTGTAATATAATACGTTGCGGGTCAGAAGAGGAGATAATAATATAGCTATCCAGCTAGCAAAACTTGTCGTGGAAAAAATTTAATGCAATACTTTTTAGTAAGTATTAGTACGGAATAATTAAAGGATGAAGCATTGTGAGTGCGACTTTTTCTTGCATTTGATCATTTTTCTTTTATTGGTTAAAATTTCCGAAAGTTTTAAAAACTGAAATAAAATTTATTAAATAAAGAATACGACCCACACTTTTTTCGAAATTGTTATGTTGAATAATAGAGCATGCAAGAAAGATATATATCATTTTATGCATGGGTTGTTTTTTTTTTTTAATCTCTTGCATGTGGATAAAACTTAAGAGGTAGGGTGAACATTGTTTCTGAATTTTTCACTGATATGCACGTCGAATCGTGAGTATATTTATTAAATATACCAATGAAGATAAGGTAAGTAATGAAGATAGTGCATTATTAGTTGTAACGTTTTTTAAATTATTGAGATTTTTTTCTTATAATAATATTATTTTTATGTGGTGGCTAAAGTTGACGTGATATGTTTTAGCTTTATATAGAAAAGAAGATTTTTATAAAAGGAAAGATAGTTTAGATAAGCTATAACATCATGAAAGGTTAAAAGGATTGGTGATGGAAAATAGTAAGAGGGGGGGTGTTATGAGTACCTGTGTAAAAGCCTTGACTCCTTGCCTTTCAAGCTTGACCTCAAGAGTGGGATCTTCAGCAAGTTGCAAAAGAACATCAACCATGTCCTTCGCGACATAATCCTTAACACCTTTCTTCCTCTCGATATGTTCGTCCAACACGTGTTCCAAGAACCTGTCGAACTTCTTGCCACAACTCTTCATCCTCTTTATGTAACCCTGCAGGTCCAAGAAGTTAATCCAAGGAATAAAGTCTCCAATGTTGAGCACCCCATTAAGCAAAAACAACTCGTCAATCATCCTCTTGAACTCCTCCGGCGAAACCACCGCGTTTTCGGATTCTTCGAGGTAGTTCTTCCCCAACACCATGCGACATATAACGTTGAGACTCAAATTGGAAAGGTGGTCTTTCAGTAAAATTGTTTTGTCTGCGGAATGGAAGAGTTTGTTAAGCAGACTGCGTAGCTCTTGTTTTCTAATGTATTCGTATTCTTCCAGCCGTTTTTGGCTGAACAGTTCCAGTAAGCACATTCTACGGGCCTGCCGCCAGTATGGGCCATACTGGGACCATGTGATGTCGGTGTAGTTGTAGGTTGTGTATTTCCCGGCAGAGAATTTGGGCCTGCCAGCGACGGTGGCGTCGTGGGTTTTGAGAAAGGCTTTTGCCATGTCCACGGATGAGCCTACCACCACCGGGTTTGATCCGAACCATACATGCATGATGGGCCCGTATTTTTTACTGAGCTCGTGGATGGAGCGGTGTGGAAGGGGGCCAATTAGATTGAGATTGCCTATAATGGGCCAGGGCTTTGGGCCTGGGGGCAGGTTGTATCGGCGGCGGCGGAGACGGCGGAGGAAGAGGAGGAGGACAAGGAAGGCTGCCACACATGTGGTGGAAGCCCAATTGAGAGATGCCAAGTCTAGTGCCATGATAGGGTTTGTTTGGGAGAGTTTTGAATTGAATGAAAGAGAGGTTGTGTTTGTGATGGAAGTTTGAGTGAGTGAGTGGGGTATTTATGTGTGGAATGGTTTCTCAGTAGGAACGCGATAAAAGTGTGGTTGTTAAACAAAACTAAAATGATTATTTTCAGTAGTGAAGGAGAGAAGTGTTTCTGTGAAATTTCATGATTGACTTGAAAAAGTAGCTTAATAGTAAGTCTTGGTATTCCCCGTGAACCACACGAACCTGCTTGGTTGGTGAAAACCAGAACACAGTGAACACTCTCATTCATGGTCCCTCACAACTCTTTATCGAAGAACATGTCTGCTACATCTTTTCCTAATCTAACAAAAAAAAAAAATAGAAACAATGATATAAGAAAAATGATACTTTAACCATTCTTAGAGTTATATATAATTTTTTATGTAATAAATTTAGAAATAAATATGTACTGGAATGACCGACCGGTCTGTTGACCCGGTCAACCTATGTAACCAGACCCTACCTTAAGGTACGAGGTCGACCACGTGGCATATGAGGCCGACCGACGTAAGATACTTAAGCCAAAGATTGACCGATTAGCAAAGGCTAATCCATGGTTACGAAACGACCTAATCCAACCCTAATCGCTAAACAACCCCCTAATCCGGCCCAACAACAAGGGTCCATTAAGGTAATATAAATATTACGCATTTTAAGGAAAAATGTACGTCATTATCTACAGTATTCTAACTAACCGAATACGATACCCCACTGACTTAGCGTTGGAGTGCCATCTGCAGGTACCCCACCAGTCTGAGAAGCGGTTTGGCGAAGAAGGTAGAAGGAGGAACGTGAGACACGACCGACCGAGTGACATCTGAAGACAATAGTTCTCCCAGTCCTCAAACTAGTTCGAGTACAAAATATATATAATAAAAAATAAATTTAAAATTAAATAATATAAAAAATATAAAAAAATAATAATAATAAAAGTTGTAATGTACCCATTATACTTACCAACTATGAACAATTCACAATCACAAGTCCAACTAAACTACTTAACGTTCAACCCTGCATGCAGCAATTCTTAAATACTATCAGAGAACTACGCCAAAAAAAAACCGAACCCCATCATAACAATAACTACTTTATGGTTTTTTTTTGTCAGATATGATTTGTTGTTATTCACAACCTTTAATTCTTGTAATGTTTTACTTAAATATGTTTTCTTTTATAGCAAATATTATATTAATGCTCATTTTAAGTGATTTTATATCAATTTTCAAAAGCTGAGGTTTCTTTTTGTTATTTCCAACTACTAGCCATAGAAAGTGTAACTCCTTGCTGTTTTTATGTATATTTTATATTCTCTCTCTCTCTCTCTCTTATATTTTATATTAGTTCTCACTCACAGATATTTCTTTCTGCTGCACTCACACTTTATAAAAGCATTTTTTGAATACAATAAAAGTTATTTTGATATGATCAGCATCATCTCGGAAATTGCTGATCAATTATATGTGAAGAATATGAAAAAGTCATTTTTATATAAAATAAGTATTGAACAAAGTTTCAACGTAACTTCGTAAATATGAATGTCTTCATAATACAGATTTTAAAAAATCAAAATTTATTAATTAATTTTAAGAATTATATTTTAAGTAATCTGTAATATAAACACTTAGTTATTAGTTGATTGACGTGTTTTTTTAGAATACTTTAAATCAAAATTCTTATATAGTCTGTTAAATTAAAAAAAAAATATGAATTTAAGAGGAGACAGTGAGATTGTAAATTTAACTGTAGAATGTTTGGAATAGTTTTGTTATATATCATTCAGAAGCAGGTTGTGAATGAGATAAAACTGTGGTGGTTGAAAAAACATTAAATGTCACTTCTTCCATATGAAAGAACCATATGAACCAAAAATGTTAACATCTTTCTTTCACTTTTCAAAAAGTAGTAAATAAAAAGAATTATAATACAAACAAAAGTGGAGTTTTTTTTTTAATATATTGCCTCTACTTTTTCAAAAACTTTGAATTAAAATTTTTAAAAAATGTATTTAAGTCTAATTCAATCTCATAAAACCAACTCATTGGTAAGGTTTGCATCTACTAGCGGGTGGTCTGATAAGACTAACAAACACTTGTTAGAATAAACTCAAAATGACTTTGATATCAAATTACAAAGTGAACTTTAAGTTGAACTCAACCCCATAAAACTAATTCATGAGATGAGGTTTGCACACACTTATAAACAATAAAATATTCTCATTTTTAGTTAATTTGGGATTCGAAAAAAAAAATTCATTAATTGATATTTTTTTTAAAAATCTTTATTTAAAACTATCTTATCTTGTAAAAAGAATATTTTGTCAAATATTTTTTTCGTTTGATCTTTTGAATTTTTAATAACTAGGTGCAAAAATATAACCCTGCATTAGTTTTATTTCAAAATATTTATGTAAAATAAAATATTTTTTATGTTAATAATAAAAATATTCTAATATGTGTTAAATTTAAACATAAAAGTAATATGATATATATAAGACTGTTTCTAAGGGTAAGAAATAATAAAAATACTGTACTGTGAAACCAAAATAAACTTTTAATTATTATAATATTAATAATTCTTTTACATGATGAAAGGATATAGGATTGTAAATGTTTTTTTGAGCCATATTTCATGTTACTTGTAATTGTTTGATAGTACATTATTCTGAGGAAGTTTGTAGAGGTTGTTGTTTTTTAGCTTGCATTGGTCACATTGCTCTTATATCATTGTACTAATTTTGGTAAGTGAAAACAAAACATAATGCGTTGATGTTGAACCTGTATTTATAATGATTCAAAAAGTTAATCATTCTTCTTCCAATGATTCAAAAAGTTCATCATTCTCTTCAATGCATTGAAGTTCACCCATAAATTTTAAAATATCATGTAAAGTTTTTTTTTAATATGTTCTATAAGAGGTTTTTTCTTTATGAATATTTGGACAGTTAATCAATTTAGGAAAGAATGTAAAAAAAAGAATTCGATTTAACAATATATTTTACCTTTTTTAAAATAACTTATTTTAAAGTTTGTTCATTAAATATAAACAACTCTTTTCATTTAAATTCTTTTATTAATAAACGTTTTAAAAAACTTGTAATAGTACGTGTAATTGTGGGAGATCTCACTTGTCCTTCATAATATACAAATTAGTATAAATTTTATTTTATAAATCAATTTTATAAGATAAAGTTATATTTAAAGTTTATTATTTTATATGATATTTAAGATATATTTGAGAGTTTATTTATTTATCAAATTATTTGGCGCGGATGATTTATAAATGTTCCTAATAGGGAGATGAGACCTAGAGAACTATTGAAGTCTTCTTCTCCTTTCTTCGGCCGGTCAGGTGATTGGGTGATGAGCTGGGATTCTTCTTGTCTTCCTGCTTTTTGTTACGAAGTGGACTTTAAGCCTAACTCAACCCCATAAAACCGGCTCAATGGTGTGAGGTTTGCACCCACTTATATACTATGAAAGGCTCTCATCTCTAGTCGATGTGGGATCTCCAACACTTTTCCTTCGCCACTCGGTCTCGGGTGAACACCGGATGGTGGGGGTACCTGCGAAGGCACTCCGACGCTCAAGTCAGTAAAGCGGGTGGTCAGCTCTTAGGTAGGTGAACAGTAATAAATGACATACCTTACTCCTTGGGATGCGTGCTATTTATATTATTCTAATGGGTCTACCTTGTTGGACCCGTTTATCGAAGTGGATACCACTTAGGGTTGTATTACCTAATTTTTAATGATGGGTTAACTTCACTGATCTGGGTTTGAGCGTTACCGGTAATAGGGGTCGGCTGTCGGCCAAGTTCCCCCCGGTATGGGTCGGCCATCGGCCGAATTCCCATGGTCTTGGTCGTTTCGGCCAAGTCTTCTAAGGTCTCGGCCAAGTGGATTGTTGGCCTCGTCATCTCGGCCAAATCTCTCAAGTCTTCGCCAAGTTCCCTTGGTCTTGGTCAGGTAGACTCGGCCTCGGACAGCCAGGTGGGTCTCGGCCTCGCCCATACCGGTATAATAAATATTGATTTAGTGTGTTTAAGAGAAAAATAAGATCAGAATATTTTTATATTTAAATTAAGAAAAATAATTTGTACTTTAAAGTTCCCGTGTAAAATAAGTTTGAGTTTTTAAATGTATTATTCTTCTATCCTATTATCTCTAACCTTTGTTAGATACCTCTGCTACCGTTTTAATATATTTTGTTGATTAAAAACGTTTTTTTATATTTTATTATTATAATTAGTGTAAGAAATTGTATGTTTCCAAGATTTTAATTTGGAAAACTTTTGTTCGATACTTTTTATCTACGTCCATATTACAATTGGTGGTGAAGTAGATATCTCGCCCTAGATGCTCCAATCTGAAAATGCAAGAAATCAAGATAAAGCAAAATAAAAAATAACCCTAATAAAAAAAACGAGAAAGAATATTTACAGCGAGAGTGAGAGAGAAAGAATCTAAGAGAAAAGAGAAGAAGAATGAATTATATTTTGGGTTTTTTAACATTATGGAATTATTATTTTTTTGTTTTTTATCAAAATGAGATTTGTTTAAAGAAAATTACAAATTTAGCCAAGTCGTGTCAATTTGGAACGACTTCATATGCACAAATCGTCCCAATTAGACACGACTCTACCATGTCATACTGAAGTCGTGCCAACTTGACACGACTTTTGCCTTGTCATACTGAAATCGTGCCAACTTGGCACGACTTCTGCCACGTCATAATTTTATTTTTTTTAATTTTATTGTTTATATATTGGGTAGTAAGTTATGTAATGTTAAAAATTAATTTGATACATAATTTTCTAAGGGTGTTAGTTTTAAGGAACAAAAAATTGGATAATCGTGTATGGATCATGTTTGACGGTAATGTAATACAATAACTTGATTATTTGATTAATTAAAAAATGAAGAAAATTATTATTGAATTTGGAAATAAATTAATTAATGAAAATTTATTGTATTTGGAAAATAAATAGAGAATTATTATTGTGAATTTGCAAAATAAACAGCTTGAGAAGTAATTTCAAGCTTCACAGTCTGCACAATATTTTAAAAGCTTATTAGGTCCAATTTAATCCAATTCGAAATAAGGATTATTAGTGTACTTACACTGGACCAAATTTCTTACCTGACCCCACCATGTGTCGACATCAATCAGGAAGACCTAGCACTTAACGCATTCGTAACGAAATGAATGATTCAATTCTAAATAAGTCAAAAAAATGTTCATATTGTAGAACGGAAGGTCACGGTAGAAGCAATTGTCCGCACAGACAAACTTAATAATAAAATTCAATTCAAGTTTGATTATTAATTTCCTCATTTTCTTTATCTATGTATTTATTCATTCATAACACTTTTAGAACATTCATTTTCTTTATCTATGTATTTGTTCATTCAATTCAAACATGATCCATACACGATTATCCAATTTTTTGTTCCTTAAAACTAACACTCTTAGAAAATGATGTATCAAATTAATTTTTAACATTACATAACTTACTACCCAATATATAAACAATAAACTTAAAAAAAAATAAAAAAAATTATGACGTGACAGAAGTCGTGTCAAGTTGGCACGACTTCAGTATGATAGGACAGAAGTCGTGCCAACTTGACACGACTTTAGTATGACAAGGCAGAAGTCGTGCCAAGTTGGCACGACTTCAGTATGACATGGCAGAGTCGTGTCTAATTGGGACGATTTGTGCATATGAAGTCGTGCCGAATTGGTACGACTTGCCTAAATTTGTAATTTTTTTTAAACGAAGCCCATTTTGATAAAAAGCAAAAAAAAAAAAAAACCATCATGGTAAAAAACCCTTATATTTCACTTGTGTCATAAAGCAAAGTACAATAGTGTATATATAAGAAAAGTCTTTGCCTAAACATATCGCAGTAAGAGAAAAAAGAGAAGATAGGCCTAAATGGGTCCAACAACTTAAACAGAAAAAACAAGAGAAAATAAGTTTTCAAACTTTTCACTTGGATTTGGAGACATCAAAACATCTTATTCAACAATTTCTCCCTATTTGATGAAGACAAATCACTGGTTTGCTTATGTTGTAGTTTTTGAACTTGAAAAGTCTTGCAAAATAAAATTGTATAGCATACAAAACATATAGCAACAGGATAACATAGAGTTGAGAAGACACACACGAATCTGCACATGCATATGCAGAAAACTAGAAAAATTAGTGTGTGGCAGCATAAAAATGTGTACAGCAGCACATAGTACCATAGTAGCAAAATTACAACACAACCACAATTTTTCCCCCCTATTTGTCTTCACAAATAGAATAAGAGAATGGATTAAGAAAGATTTTGAGAATCAAGGATATCTAACTCATTTTACGATAAAGTATGCTAGCTATATGCTTAAGAAATGGGTCTTCTTTCGCGAGCTAATAGCGAGTGGACTTTGCCCCTTCCCTCTCTTTAGACTTGCAATAAAGATGAACAAGTCCGACAACGAGTTCTACAACAAGCCTCACAGGGAGCTCTAGGAACTCTAAATAGTTGCTTGAACAACGAGTTCCCTGCCAGCCTATGGGACTGCCATTATCAATAGAAAACAAACTTCTTTCTTATTCTATCAAACAAGCAATTAAATACCTTAGGATATATCCTATGGACTTCGGTGGATTTTCACTAAAAAAAGTATAACCTATCTAACTTATCTAATCTCCCAGACTGACTTCCCAACGTATGTCAGATGCTTGAAGGCCTCGCTGACCTGAAGTGATTTAGAAAGATTCTTCTTTATCGATGGTGATCGATCATGGTTGGTATTTCATAACTAATTAATTGAGCAAATGCTCGTAGACCACCCAAAAAGAAATATTTATGATTTAACCCATATCCTGACATATAAAAGATCGTTGGGCCATGTGGGTTCTCCATATCAAAAGCCAATTAAAGTATCTCCTGCTTAGACAAAAAGAGAAGAAACTTGGACAAAAAAATAGTAACTTTCAAACTCTGGTTCAAACAGAATAAGTACTTGGGACGGGATAACTTAAAGTACGACATGAAGTAAGAAGTTAGTCAAGTTCTGTTAGTCCTTACACAACAGAGTGGGGGAGCGTACTTGTGAAGGAAATTATCTTTACAAGAAAATGAAAGAATTTAGAATAATTAAAAAAAATTGTAGAATCAAAAGTGGTTCAAGCTTTCGCTTGTTAAAGACTAAAGAAAGATATGGATGAAAAAAAGAGAACTTCTGCAACAGACTATACCACCCAAACCAACTACCCAAACCAACTGAGGGAACCTTTGATATATATATATATATATGTATATATATATTACTAAATTTTTATATTAATTTTTATCATTGAAATTCAATAGTATACTCATCAATTCTAAAGCTAAAGGAATGGTAAGATTGGCTATCAAAGTTTTGATTTAGGTAAATAATTCTTCCACGAATTTCTATCTTTTTTTTAGAAACTTTTTGGTTGCTTGACATGAGTAGATATTATGTTAATATTTTGGAAGTTGTTCTGGAATTTGTTAACTTTTTTATAAGTTAATATTTTGGAAGTTGTTCTGGAATTACTTGAAGTTCTTATTTTGTATGTGAGAATTGTTGCAAAAATAAGTTACCTTTAGATAAGGAAAACTAGTTTGTGAGAGTAGTTAATTTTAATTCATAAAGTATGAGAAATATATGGAGTATTATGAAATAAAAGTTGCTAAATTGATAGGTGATAAGTGGTAATAATCATTGCATTGACAAAAGTACTTTCAAGTGACAACGTTCATTGCTAAAAAGATGTATCTTGAACTTTATGTGAGGAGGATTTCATAATAATTTTCTTAATTTGAATAGTTCGACCCAAATAATTAACGAATTTTATTCAAATGATGATGAATTGGACTTTTAAAATAGATTCTATAAATTTGTGAATTGACACAATAAATTACGTTGTTTAAGCGATTGTACGATATTTGATGATGAGAATTAGTATTACTCTAAATTGAACCCTTAAATATTTAATTTGAAACGTTCAATCAAATCAATATCATACGACGATCAGACCCACATTATATATTAATTACATAATATAATAAATTATATCTTTATAGTATAAAAAAGGTAATATTTCAAATTATACTCCAAACATCAATATTTTTTTATTTTTCAAGCAAAAATACAATAATAACTAAATAAAATCAATTTTTTTTCAAATCAATCAGAATTAGTTGCAAACTTTTATTTATTTATTTTCTCTCTTTTTATTATATGTTCTCTCATTTTCAATTATTCTTTCCAAACAATAGTTAGAAAATAAGTTTTTTAGAATATGTTAGGAACACTATAAAATCATTATTGAATAGAAATAAATATTAAAGATCAAAATAATTAGTTGTTATAAAGTCTGACGTATCATTAGCGACTAGCTTGACGAAGGTCATACAAAGACCGTTGAAGCTTGCAAACATGCTGGGAAGAAGGAAGAGAGAGGCCAGGTGGGGGGAATCATGTATACCTCTTCATGGAGATCACCATGAAGAAAGGCATTATTGACATCAAGTTGTTTTAAAATCCAATTTTTGGTAGTGGCAATAGCAAGAAGAAGGCGGAAGGTAGTGAGTTTAGCAACAGGTGCAAAAGTGTATAAAAAATCAAGTCCTTCAAGTTGGGTGAACCCTTTGGCAACAACTCTAGGTTTGTGGCGCTCAACCGTGTCATCAGAATGGTATTTGATTTTATATACCCATTTACAACCAATAGTTTTCTTTCCTGGAGGGAGAGGGGTAAGTTGTCAAGTATTGTTAGCAGCAAGAGCTTGAAGCTCATCTTGCATGGCAGATTTCCAAGAAGCATGTTTGGAGGCTTCGTTATATGTTCGAGGTTCAGGATGAGAATTGATAGAGGAAATAACATTTCTAAAATTGGAAGATAAGGAATTGTACGACAAGTAATTATGAATAGGATATCTACTACTTACAGTGTTGGTTGCAGTGTGGAAATCGGCAAGATAGGCAGGTTGTCAGTGAGGACGAGCTGATCTTCTTGGAAATTGGGGTGAGGTGCTTCCTGGAGATGCAGGCGATGATAATTCTGGTGGAGGTGCAATGTTGGATGCAGGAGCAGAGGCACTATTTGTTGGAAGATCAGAGGATAATGAGGCTGGTGGAGGGATAATATTGGGTGCAGGAGTAGAAGCACATGGCTCGCCAGGAGGTGCAGTATCAGAAAAAAAAATCAAAAGCAGAATTATATGCGTTAGAAATAGGGAGAGATAAAGTGTTAGGTTCCTTAGGCAAGCCACAATCCAATTTATATGGAAAGTGGTTTTCATGAAAGATTACATGTCTTGATATTTCTATGCTATGAAACTTTAAATTTAAGATAATATAACCTTTTGTATTTTGCGGGAAGCCAAGAAAAATACCTTTGATAGATCTATCATCTAATTTTTTCTTATGTGCAGTAATGGTCCTAGCATAACAGAGACAACCAAACACTTTTAGAAAGGAAATGTCATATGGTTTTCCAAACAACTTTTCATGAGGAGTGATGTTATTAAGTAATGGAGTAGGAATAACATTTATTAAGAAAACAACATGATTTACAGCAAATTCCCAAAAAATAGGAGGAAGATTTGCTTCAAAAAGTAAAGCACGAGTTACATTTAGTATGTGTTGATGTTTACGTTCTACAGTGTCATTTTGTTGTGGTGTTTCAACACAAGATTTTTGATGTATAATTCCCTTTGAAGCATAAAAATTTGACATAGCAAACTCAACACCATTGTCAGTATGAATCGTTTTGATATTAGTTTTGAAATGATTTTGAACGAAAACAGTGAAGTTAATGATGTGCTGGCACACTTCAGATTTGTTATGCAGCAGAATAACCCAAGTATAACGCGAGTAATCATCAACAATAGTCAAGAAATAACGAAAACCTTGCATAGAAATTATGGAACATGGTCCCCAAATATCAAAGTGTACAAGATCAAAAATAGCAGAGGTAACAATATTACTTAAAGTGAAAGGAAGTTTTCTCTGTTTTGCACGACTACAAGTATCATATACATGATGAGTATCAACAGTAATAAAAGAGTATTGTTTGCTTAAGACATGTAATCTTTCAAGTGAAGGGTGTCCTAGTCTATAATGCCATAGTGTTATGTTCGTGATATTACAATTAATAAAAGGAGCAAAACAATGCGGTTTAGAACGACTAGAAGCAGGCAAGGTAGTGACAAGGTACAAGCCAGCGGTGGCTTTAACTGTACCAATCCTCTCGTGGGTGAGATTGTCCTGTATAATGCAGTGGGTTGAAGTGAAAGTCAAAGTGCATTTAAGTTGGTGTGTAAGTTTAGAAACAGATATTAAGTTTAATTGAAAATGAGGCACATATAACACATCAGACAAATAAAACTTATCAGAAAAACGTACTAAACCAGAGTATGTGGCATAAACAGTTTAGCCATTTGGAAGACTAATTAAGACATGTTTAATTTTAGTATAAGTAGTAAAAACGTTCAAATTGTGACAAACATGATTCGTGGCACCAGAATC
Organism: Phaseolus vulgaris; assembly: GCF_051622355.1. Taxonomy (NCBI): domain Eukaryota; kingdom Viridiplantae; phylum Streptophyta; class Magnoliopsida; order Fabales; family Fabaceae; genus Phaseolus; species Phaseolus vulgaris. Next base: position 42,365,010 of record NC_143507.1, on the reverse strand, counting down.
AATAATCCAAGATTCTTTTATAGCAGAGAAGAGAGAAACTTACCTGTTGAAGAATGCTCAGTATTGGGGATTTCATCCGCAGAGAAGGTGTCGACTTAATTAATTTGAGTGTGAGAGGCAAGATCCTCAAGGTTTTGCTGACGCAAAATGTTGGTAAGGAATTGACACTGTTGTGATGTAAGTTGAATTCTCTTTGCATCTTGTTCTTTAGGAAAAAGCTCAGAAAAAGTGTTAGTAGTAATCATATTATTGGCTTGGGATGTCCAATTGGTGAATTTGTAGCCAAGAGGGAACCCATGCTTTTTATAACAGGTGTCGATAGTGTGGCCAAGACGATTAACTTTGAGGTTTTAACATTACCAGAAGGAAAACCCACTTTGCGAAAACAAACAGCCTCAGTATGACCATATTTACCACAAAAATTGCATGTAATAATGTGACTACTATTAAGACTATGAAGACTAGGATTTTTATTAAACATTGTCTAAGAGATTTTTAAACCCAATCAAGATTTTGAAAGAGAACAAAAAAGATAACCAAGAACAACAAAGGGATAAATAAATATCAGAGAGAAGCGCAGCAGAGCTCTTCGAATAGCTCTAATACCATATTACGAAGTGGACTTTAAGCCTAACTCAACCCCATAAAACCGGCTCAATGGGGTGAGGTTTGCACCCACTTATATATTATGAAAGGCTCTAATCTCTAGTCGATGTGGGATCTCCAACACACCCCCTCACGCCGAGACTGCCAACTCGTGCGTGGGACTATATATTATGGGTGGTCCGATAGCGGCCCGATAACGGGTGGCACGATAGGTCCAACACAAACACTCGCTAGGATAGTCTCGAAATGACTCTGATACCATATTACCGTTAATGAAGATGAATATTCCTTGTCTGATGTGGTGCATCAAATGGAGGGCACGAAATCACAATGGAGAAAGGGAGGTTCTGATGAACCCTAATTGCAAATGAAAAAGAGACAATGACTTAAGCATAAAAGAGGGAAAAGCATAGAAAAGAAAATACAAAAGAAATTCTTATTTACTTGTATATTAGAGAGTAAAATACATGATGTATATATAAGAAAAAGATTAAGACCTAGCTGAAACAGAAAAGGAAAGTTGGGCCAAACAAACAAAGTCCAGTAACTTAAAACAGAAAAACTAAATATGTTAACATGTTATATTAACTAAATTAGAAATCATAGTTTAAAAAAAAATTATTGATATTTAAAATAATTTTTATTTTTAATAAAATATAACTCTTTCTTGGTTTTTTTTCTCTCTTTCTTGTGTTTATTGTTTCTTTATCTATAAACGAGGTATATAAAACGTAAATCTCCTGAACATACTTAGAAGCAAATAATATGTTTAAAAAGCCATATTCAAACCTTGTTTTTAAGCGAGAAGAAAACTATAAAAAAGAAAAAAAAAACCAGAAATGTATATTTGGCTGGTAAGATAAATAGAAGGAACCAGAAATCTTGTGGCTAATGGACTTCAGCTATATCAATTGCATTTCTGTTTGGACTGCTTCTTCTTGCACCTCCATATATTCTTTTTTCACCTCCACTTCCAGAAATTTTTGTATATAAGTTTTTTTCCAAATTCATAATTAGAATTATATAATTTAAAATTTTTTTTTATGTGTGATTAGTTTCCAGATTACATAATCTAAAATACCATTTTTATAAATATATTTTTGGATTCTGTAAATTATTTTTAAATTTGATATTAACTTTCCGATTATGTAATTCAAAATATATCTATCGAGATGTTACAAGAATAAAAAAATATTTTGTCATATGGAATGAAAAAAAAAATATATGAAAGTGGAGGAAGAAGCCGTCTTCTGTTTTAATTTGCATGGATACGGATAGATTCCTGTATCAGTAGCAGATAAGGGTAAGGAATATCAGATTTTTGAAATATTTGCGTACTAAAAGCAAAAGGTGCATAACAAAGCAAAGAAGAGTAGAAGTCTAGAAATGGTGATAATAATTTTATAGACAGTGACACATCCTCCAACACCACCGAACTCATTTTGATATACAGACTATACAGTCCTAGGTTACAATATATTATATATATACTACAACAATTTATTAAATGTAGGTACAAAATGGGCATCCATTCAGTCACTGACCATAGTAGTAAGTAGTAAGTAGTAAGGCAACCATATATAAATGCTTATCAAAATGTGGGAAGTGAGTCCCTTATTTACTAGTTTAGGATGGTTATGTAGACACACTATTAGGTACCCCTCTGCATGTAACACCAGATTCAGAGCTAGGAGCAAGTAACTCATAAGGCAACACCCCTGCACCACAACGGTTCCTTAGAGTCTTATCAAGGTTCCTGCTATCAATCACCTTCTCTATCTGTCTAATCTTTGCAGAGAAATCATAAAACGCCTCAATGATCTCAGCATCACCAGACCAAATCGAAGGTTGTTGCCTGTCCCCTAAGTACTCCTCATCAGGTGAGTGAGTGGAGAGTGTGTCAACCACAGCCATAAACTTTGTGGCCTGCAACAAGCTAGGCAATGCATTCAGATAGTATTTTTGGGGGTCAGCAAGGAAACTTGCATATTCTGGATCACCCTCTTCAGGTATTAATCTTCTGGTAAGTGGTGGACGATTAGGCACATAGCCACCATAAGGGTATTGGCCAAAGTTAAGAGCAGCATGTTGTGCAGATGCATTCCAAATCAATATGGAAAGGATGGAGACAAGATCCTCACTATTGTTCAAAGTAGGCCACCAACTTTCATGCCTAAGATCAGCATGACCCACATTGATTGACTCGGAGTACCAAGCTTGTAGCTCTTTGTCGTTGCATATGAGGCTTGAATGAGGGTAATAGTGGTTCACATAGGTGCGAACCCAGTCTTCTATGGCGGACCAGATAAGTATTCCATCAGCTGCATAAGGGTAGTCTTCCAATGTGAGCTTTAGACCATGTGGTTGTGTTGGGTCAGGTACTGCCATTCCCCTGCAATGTCACAGTACAATATCTTCTTTAGATCTGATTGAATTTTTCATGCCCCAAAAAATGCAAGCATCATAACACCATAAGAAAAAAAATTTGGCCACTTTTCCAAAAAGTAAAGGTAAAAAGTAACTAAGGATCTTAGACATTTAATCAGTTGGGTTCTGGCAAGAAGTATCCTAAGAGCATTAGAGTAGAGTTAGAGAAATTATTATATGGTTAGAGACCATTTAAAAAAAAAAGGTTGTATTTTTATTTCTTAAACCATGTACAAAGAACACCGACCGTTTACTATTTGCCGTATAAGTTAGGTTGGGTCTCTATCATTTAAAGTCAATTTGTAAACAGTAACATAAAAAAATCTAAGATATTTAGTAAATTACCTGCGTATGAGATCTGCAGGGAGGCTATCCATGTCAAAACGCCAAAAGTTCTTGTAAGCAGCAGAGCTAATCTCCATGGCATAACGACCAGGAGTGAAGCAATTTTCTATGATTCCATCAGCATTGATTAAACTCTGTCTAGCCAAGGCATTGATCTCCAAAGTATACCTCATGTGGGGATCCAATAACTTGTAAATTGGATGCATGGCACTCAATTGCCTATGAGCTGCCAATATAAATGGTTCCAAGTTTGCATGTGTGCGTAACCTATACACATATCAACACACAAAACAAAAATCAATGAACTAGTTAACATGTTACTAACTACTAATCATTTTATAGTACTTGTTTTGTTTTGTGGGTGTTTTGCATACCAGTGGTTAACAAGTTGGTGCACCCCAGCATCATTGGAGCAAACATGTGCCTTTGCAAGCATCCACATCCAGTTAGTAGTTGCATCAACAGGAGGTGTAACCACACGCTTTGATCTAGAACTAGGTCCAGCAAAAGGAAGGCTGAGTTCTATGGCCACAGGCTTGAGAGTACCACGTGGTGTGGAGAAAAAGATGGTGCGTGTGGCATATGATTTCCTACCATCAAGTGCGTTGATCCCTTCTAGGAAAGGAAGGTAGATATCATGATAGTCAACAATAAACAGCTTGTTTTCATTTATTGCCTGCATAATTAACAAAACTAATATTTAAGTTCAAGTGGGTGAAGAAGCATTGAATTTGAATGAACAGGAGTATGGTTAGAAATTAAAATTTGTGAGAGGCATTCATTGATGCTACCTCTTGGACTGTCATGCCATTGAGTTGAGTCAAAATATGTTCTTCTTTCAGAGCAGACTCTTGGGGGCCATAAATTTGAGGGTCTAGTTTGCTAACTGGTGGAAAAACTTTAAGCTTCTCAATGCTAACAGGGTTAACTCCTGCAATTGCTTGACGGGCAAATTCGTCATCTCGCAACCATGCAAATTTGTCCTCTGCACGTCAGGCACGTGAGATTAGTTTAACAAAAAGTAGCAGAGACACCAATAATCAAGTTGTGTTTAAAATAATGTTAACAACCATAAAATACTGCACCCACATGTTAAATATTTAAAATAACAATTTGATGCAGCTTTTGCCTACAATCTTTATTTCTTCATATAATGATAACTATTAACTAGTTGCCCGAAAAGCGCACACGGATAACGAACAACCTATCTGTGTTTGAATTGAACTGACAAACTTTTCTTTGGTAAAAATCAACTGACGAACATTAAAAGCCAAATGGCACGGTCTAGTGGTCCACTTCACAGTGATTTTTTACCATATTCTTGGTCATGCTATATGAAAAGTTTATAGGGCAAAGCAACAGTACTAAAATCCAATTCTTATCGAACCTCACCACTAGATTTGTGTTTGGATTAACTTATCACATGTTGCTTCAGGATCATACCCTGAAAGCCTTTCATCAGAAAAAGTAATTTAAGCAAAACAAAACATGCACAGATACAAACTAACCCCACAGGAAAGAAAAAAAAGTGGTTCTCTTTAATTAGTGTCGGATTCCGACATATTTCACTTGTTGTTGAAAGTTCAAAAAGAGGAGCCAAATAATTTATCTTCAAAATCATTCTGGCATAAAGGCAATAATAATTATTAGAGATTCGCTGCTGAAATCAGCACACAGAATTGAGTGGTGTAACCAAATTTTAGTAGAAGGAAAACATAAAGCAAAAGTAATTTACTCACTGGAAATAATCTTAGGGGTGTCATATTTAAGAAGTCCCTGGCTGGACTCTTGGATCTTGCTGACAAAAGGGATTTTTTTCAACATGTCATCTTGCAACCCCAACTTTATGAGCAACCCTTCACTGTAAAGGCCATCGACATCTGAGAATTCATTGAAGTCTTGGTTGCTAGCAGAAAGACTAGCCTTAAGACCAGGGATCAAGTTATGCAGCACTGCCTTCAGCCTCTTCACAGTAAATGTGTTCTGCTTCGACTCCTCAAAACGTTCATCTCTTGGCACATACATAGGCAGTGGCTTCTCCACACGACTCTCTGCATACATATCTGCATCATGCAATCAAATAACCTTAGTTACATGTATAAACCAGAAAAAATTTCAAATTTTTACATCTACTTAAAATAGATAAATAGTAATAACTTTTTGGGGGACACACCAGAACTTTAATTTATTTCTATTACCTGTGTCGCTGGGTTCACGGCCTGTACGACACCTTCTTGGGTATGGATACATATCTGATCCTCCAAGATTTTGTCTGGCATATTCAATTCCTTTATCTGGATTTCCCAAATCATTGTATATATCATAATCATATATTCTGTCAGATAAGTTTCTCACTCCTTTGCCATCACCTCTGAGATTTTTCAGCTCTTTCTCCCTCAATAATCTAAGCCCAGCAGGCGTATCACCAGGTAAATAAGGCTGTTCAAATAAATCACACAAGAGAGAACAAATCTTAGGAAAAAGAACAAAGTTAACAGATAATTATTATTGTAACTTTGTTAAAAATAATATACTGCCTCTTTTATCTTTTTAATTCACTACTATGATCACTGTTATACTGACACTGTAAAACATTAACTAGTTTTCTTCAATAAATTTCTCAAAAGATTATTTAATTATGCAGTGACACTGTAAAAGATCAATTGAAATGTAATTAGAAAATATGTAAACCATCAGATAAAAAGGAGGAAGTAGAATAAATAATACATACTAATCACAAAGCACATAGTGGATGTTACCAATTGGATTGATGTAGCAATCGATGGGTCAATTCGAAGATATTTAGCTCATGCAAAACCGCACAGGAATCACTCAATGGTTTTCCCACTTTAATGTTAATGGAACAGCTTTTTCTTTTCTTGAGGAAACTAAAACATCACGCACTAATAGCCATTGCCATTGAAATAATAAATTAAATCTGTTCTTTTCAAGGTAATAGAATGAGTTTTCTACTTTTATGCCCTTTTCAAGATTCTTCAAACAAAAATAAATATTGCTTTGACTTTTATTTTCCAGACTGAAATAAAAACAGAAAACAAACACTGTCGTCTCATTGGTGTACAGAATGAATACTAACCTTACCTGGCACTGCTATTTAGACAGGAAAATAAAATAAAATAAAATAAATAATGATAATTTAATAAAAATAAAATAAAAAAATAAGGGAAGATTAGATTACCTTGTTGGAAAAAAAAATCCTCTTTCCAGGATGATCTTTTCTTGCCTGTACCCAAGAATTGCAGGGGAAATGAACTGGTCCATTGGCAAATCCTTCAATGGTTATGCTTTCCAAGAATAACTCTTTCTGGTGTTTGTTTGTCACAGTAATAGCTCCTGGCTCTCCAAAGTTAGAGTCAACTATGAATTCAGCTGTGTAATTAACTCTCTCTACCTTAAGATTGGATTTCTTTGACCAATCCTTCAGCACTGCTTCATTACTCTTCTTTGCAGCTTTGGTCTCTACAAGACAAAAAAAGCACCAAAGGATTCATTCAGCTCACAGCCTCCCTCAACAAGTAATTTCAAGTAGATTATTTCAAAAAATAATTAAGATTTAGTTTCATGTAGATAGTAAGAATTATTTAGGCGATTTGTGTGCAGAGGATTGAAGTATACCAAAAAAAGGAACTTTTTAAGAAGGGGAGGGAAAAAAAATGACTTTTGAAAGAAATCTTAAACATTTATGGTACTGGGTAGGTTGAGATGATCGTTTTGGAAAGAAATGAAGTAGTTTTTGTGAGAGACAGCTGAGCAGCATAAGGAAATTCTTACTTGGATCAATCTCAGTGCTAACAAGTTCAAAGACAACATTCCTTCCAATCCTGTCAGTCAGAGCATCAATATGCTTGACAATGGTCTCTTTGAAATCTTCTTTGATCTTGTTCCTCACTGTGATCACAGCTCTAACCTTGAATTTCACTGGCTTCTCTGCAGACACAGAAGAAGTGGAAGAAGATGATGGTGAAGAAGAAGAAGAAGAAGAGCTCTTCACCAAATCCTCACTTATAGCTGCCACAGGAAACTTTGCAGCCTTCCTCACCCTCACAACTCTCTTGCTCTCCAAAGGAACTAAAAAGCGAGTTTGGTTGAGAAGTGATGAAGGGGAAGAGGGAACAAACAAGGACCTCTCTAGCAATGAAGAACCCATGATTTGTTTTGTAAGGGTCATGTTTGTTCTAATTCTTCACCCTCTTTGGAGTTTTTTTCTTGTTTGTGTGTGTTCTCTCTCCACAAGGGTGATTTTGCTCTCTTTGCAAGAACTGAAACAGACTTGTGAGAGAAGGGTAGTGGCGTGTCGGTTGAAATGGAAATAGCTGGCTATGATTTCTTTTATACACAGTGCAGAGAAGGAGAAGGAAGATTAAATAATGGTGCAAACATGAATCTCACTTCACCGTCCACATTTTTTTTCTTCTCTCTTTTTCTTTTCCTTCATCATCTTCTCTAATTATACACGCTTATTATTTTCACCTTCCTTCGAGTATTTAGTTTCTTTTACTAAAAATGGTGCTCATCATCACCAAATTTCAACCACATTCAAGTATTTAATTATTTGGTCCATATTGCGAAAATAATAAAATGCTTTTATTCTAAATTATCATATATTTATTAACCTTAAATCTATGTTTTTATAAATAATTGTTAGAAAAACTATATTTGATTATAATATGTCTCAATTGTACCACTTATTTTTAGATTTTTAGATTAGATATATGAGTCATGGATGACGGATTATTAATCAAAAATGTCAGATTACATAAAGAAAAAAAAATAATAGAAAAATAAACGAATAAAATTTGAATAAGAAAAGAAATTGAAAAGAAGAAGTATGTTGGGAGTTTATAAAAGACATGAAAACAAGTTATTTTATGAGAAAAAAACAAGAGTTAAATAATAATAATAATAATAATAATGATAATAAATGTATATGTGAAAAAAGAAATCAGTTATAATAGTAAATGTTGCGTATCTAATGGTGATGGTTTAAATTTATAATAATTAAGGACTAATTTAAAAAAAATTAATATGTAAGTATTAATAAATTATCAAATCAATTTTTTTTTATAAAATTGTAATTTACATGTATTTGTTTAAAATGAAGAAAAGATACTCACTTTTGTTACTTTGAATATACGACTATACGCAGTGAAAGAGCTTATTTGAAACTTTTAGAGTATAAAAAGTTAAATACTTTTAGAGAGTCGACAGTTTGCAAAAGAAAATTTAGAGAATTAAAATATAATTTAATGTATATTTTAGAATTTTGATTTTTACAACTTTACCAGGTATGTTAAAGTAATTATTGAAAAATAAATAAACAACATTGTATTTTAATATATTAAAATGATATCCTGGCCTTTTATAATAAATAAATGACGATATAAAAGAATTATCAAAATACTGTCCTTTATTTCTTATGAAAATGATCGAAATGGTATATTGTTTATCAAATATTTTAAAAATATACTATATGTCCTATAATATTTGTATTAGTTTTCTATTGATTTTGTCTACTAAGAAACTGGATATTTTTAATTAAAAAAAAAAACAAACCATATTTTTCTCCACTCATGACTGAAAATCAAAATCTTTATAAAGAATTCAATCTCAAATCTATTCAAACCAATGATGGTCATTAATCCTCTAATTAATATATAATAAAAAAAACAGAACGTATAAATTTATAATTTTAAAATGTAAAAGATATTTTTCATACAAAAATTATTATTTTTAGAGATTAACAATATCTAATAGGCTAAATATACTATATTCTAAAAAATATTTTAGAATACCTTAAAACAATCAGAAACTTGTTTTTGGATAAAATTTAAATAAAGTAACATATATACTATTCCTAAATCTAATTTAGAATTTCACTTTGATAGTTGTCAACACAAAACATTCTATTATGCATGCAGCTAGCTTACCATTTTTAATTTTAAAAAAATTTAACATGACTTAAAAATTTATATATTTTTAATTAATTAAAAAATACTTTATTAAGTTTTAATATTTTAATTTTATCATCATTTATTTTTATTGAATTTTTTCTTTCTTCTTCATTTTTTTTCAATTATTCATGAACTTATTTTTAAAGAGAGAAAAAAAAAATGACCAAAAACTTAGAACACTGAAAATAAAATAAAAAGTTAAAATGAAAAGAAGACAAAAGTAACGGTAACAATAAAGTGAAACAATGTAATAATTTAATTAAAATAAAAATTATTTTAAACACTGAATTGAATTGAATAACTTTTTTATTGGAAAATTTATTAAGAATGTGAGATTTTTTAAATTAGTTAATTGCTGTAATACTTCATCTAACCTAATTAATTTATTTGCTGTTGGCTCCAGAAACATCTATGCTGCATGGACTTAGTGGTTGTGATCATTATTTTTGACTTCAGATAAAAAATATAATTTTTGTGCTCCACTGTATAATTAATTATTGTTTCTAATTCAAATTTTAAATTTTTTGATATTTATTATAATAAAAAATTATTAAAATAAATGTTTACTAATTTTTATACGTGACAAATAATTAATTAATATGGAATATTTTAATTTATATTAAAAAATTGTTTATCAAGTATAAAAAATTGAACAAATATTTATTCCTGTTTAGTACAATTAGCATGAGATTCAAAATTTGTATTAAAATAAAAAATAATTTGAGCTAAAAATAGTGGAATATGATATTTAAAGGCTTAAAATAAATGGGTTGTGCAGTGGGTCAGAGTGAGAAGAGAGGAATATTGGTTTCCACTTTTCAAAGTAAAAAAAACGCGGTTTTTGAGAAACAACACGGAAAGCTGGTTTATGTTTGATTTCACGTTGCCACCGTGCTTCATTCGGGCTCATGTCTGCAAAATGGCAAAACAGTGATCAAATCTTGAATTCAGTGGCTGACCAAAATACACAATTGGGTGTAAATTTCATCTCGATGAATCAGTTTTATGGAGTTGAATTAGATTTAAAATCCACTTCGTATAGAGTCATTTAAAACTTATCATAACGAATATTTATTGAGTTTATTGTGTCACTTGCTATCGGATCCCGTTATCGAATCATCTATAATATGTTGTTTCACGCATGAGATGTGAGGAGTGTGTTAAAGATTTCAAATTGACTAAAATTAAGAATAAATATATTTCTATTTTTCTTTAATATTTAATTAAAATTTCCACTTTTAATCTATTTTAGCCTTAATTGAATTTTAATCCTTTTTGACTGGATTATACTATTTTCATGAATTAGTTAATTGAATATGGCAGCCTAGCATATTTAGGTGTTTCAGTATTTGTAGCAGCTGGGAGTGGAGGGTCTCTTCTCTATCACCTCTTTCTTTAGCAGTCAAATCATCAACATGTAACAAATATTATTCACACACATTTTTTATACATTAAAAGTTCATTCCTTAAATTTAAAAAAGTTAAACTTCCATTCTGAAATTAATTTCAATCCTAAAACAATTTATTTAATAATTTAAAAAATATTTAATTATATTATTAATAAAAACATCTAATTATAATAAAAAAATTATAATATCAACAAAAACATATATTAGTTATATAAAATAATAAATAAATATAATAATAAATTTTATTTTCATAAATTTTATTATATTTAAAAAAATTATTTCAATTTAATATAAAAATAGTTTCTATTATATATTTTAATTTTTTATTAAAAAATATAAATAATTATGAATATTATATATTAAAAAAAATAATTAATTCAAATTTAAAAAAAATTATAATTCATTACTCAAATATTTTTTTAATGACAAGAATAAATTTGTAAACATAAAACAAATCATTCTCACAAATTCACTTTATTATCCCTCAATCCAAACAAGCATCCTCACAAATTCACACTCTCTCATCTTCACAAATTCACTCCTCAATCCAAACACAACATTAATGATCTAGATAATCTAATTAATAAATCTTAAATAATGAAATAGCTATTTATGATACAATGAATAACGGTTTTATAATTAACTCATAACAATTCACTTATAATAACACTTATAAATATCCACAGAATTGACATATATCTACTTCTTTCATTAAGAATTTATTGTTTATGTGCTTTTATTAACTTAAACCTTACATAATCATTTTCAAGTAGAACTTCCATTTCACACCTGATCAATTCCAAGTAAATATCTAATTCTCACCAAATTGTACTATTGGACTAATTTTCAATAGAAACATAAGTTATTTAATTTTTTTTTGGGTTAAATTGGTTTTATAAAGTATATTTGTATAATGGTAAAAAATGTTAAGGTCATTACTTTGGATAGTCACGGTAACAATAATAAGACAGGTAAACAACAAGTAAAAAAAAAAGACATACACATTTGGTATAAGAAGAATACTAATTTATTTAACTCGATAATACACAGAAAACTAAAAAAAAACGTGACGCAAACTAAATTAATGTTCACAACGACAAAAGTTTTAATTATAATTAAATCTTTATTTAATAAAGTTATTAGCTCTATTCCTACATTATTTATTTATAGTGCTTATTACTGTACGTAGTAATGGTGTGTAGCAGATTACGCACTACCTTCTATTATTTAAATATATGGAATTCTACTATTGTTTTAATACAAGGGTTCAAAAATATATTTTTTAATACATTGTTCTTAAACTAATTTAAATTTATTATTTCAAAATTATGAATGAAACATGTGGCATGTTTGGTTTGGCTTTTTGTCAAAATTAATTTATTAGGTTGGATTTAGAGCAAAACAAAGCTGCTTCTTGTTGTATATAGTGTCACTGTGATTTTGACTCCCACTGTAATTCAAACACATATATCTAAAGTTTGAAATAAATAAATAAATTATTTTATTCAGTACAACGATGCTTTCTTTTATTATTTACATTCTTTATAAGATAAAATGAAATTAAATATATTTTTCATTGTATTTTATTCAATGCACTTCATTTCTTGGAAATGGGACGGAATATTTTTCATTTTATTATAAAAATATTAAAAAAAATTTACAGTTATTTACTTTTATCTTATATATATGAATTTATCTTATTTTATTGTACTTAAGATTAAACATTAAAACATATTTTTAGAATTGAGAACCTGTAATTCAATAATACCAAAAAGGGAAATGATGTTTTGAGAAATCATTAGAAAATTTCTTATATTGCGATACAGAAAATTTCATAATTTATAACATATCTCAATATATTAAATTTAAATTAAACCTATTTCAAAATAATTTGAAAAATATTTATTTAATTAAGATCACTTAAATTTAGTGAATTTTATTTTATTTTAGTTTGGATAAAACATTTAGATTACGACCGAATGCAAAAATTTATTTAAATATTAAATAAAGATTAGTAATTGAAAAGTATCAAAATTAATGGTTTTTTAGTCGATCTTGGTTTATATTAATTTTGGATCACAGTTTGTAAATGTTTTTCTCAATTAATATTTGTAATTTTTCTTTTATTAACATTAAATGAGATTATGTTTTTTTATGTCGACTATAATTAGATTGACGTAGATCTAGATTAATTTTTCGATATTGATGACTGAAGATTTTTCCCAACTTTTTTTTTATCAATGTGGACTCAAAAGTTCCTTCAATTTACATTAGTAAACAAATAATTATAGTTAATGTTGATCGGAAGTTTTATAGTTAACATTAGAAAAATATTAAATAAATAATTTTAAAATATTAAATTTATTTAAATATTAAATAATGATTAATAATTTTAAAATATAAAAAATAATGGTTTTTAGTCGATTTTGGTTTATATTCTTTTTGGATCACAGTTTGTCAATGTTTTTTTTTTCATTTAATATTTGTAATTTTTTTATCTTGATTCACATCAACCAAGATTATTTTTTGTTATGCCAACCATAAAAAAAATTCTAATTAATATTGAAGGGAATTTTCTAGTTGTACATTAGAAAAAAAAAAGTTTATAGCAAACTGTTCACAAAACATCACATAGAAAATCCAATTCACATCAGTTAAAAAGTAGTCTCTCAATAAGAAATTTCTAACTAATATCAAACCAACAAAATAATTTTTATTAATATCAATAAAATATTTTTAACGAGTATATACTTAAAAAGTAGTCATTTTAATAATGTCTTGGTTTTGGTCAAGTCCATCATACTTTAACTAAAATTGAATTAGGGAAAAAAATATGAATTTGAGGATATAAAAAAATTTCAACTCTTTATTTTTTTTTATAAAATTTGAAATTATCTAATTTTAAAAGTAATTCTATTAATTTTGTTAATTATTCAAAACATATTTTTTTTAATAAAACATTGCAAATTCTCTATAAAAATAATTTTGTTTTTCAATTTCTCCATGCAAACACATTATAAGAAAACAGATGTTGCGTTTGTGGAACATAATAGATATTTACTTTCAAATATGTTTCTAAATTTTTGTGCTATTTGGACTATAAAATCAAGATAAAGGATAAAAAATTGAGAATTAATTCGGGAGAAAATAATTACATACACTGAATATTATAAGAAAATAATTAAACTCAGGAGTTTCATTAGTGATTCCCAATTTCCGAATAATTACAGAAAAAAATAGTTACAATTTAAAAGAGTAAATTTAATTTAACTGCATTGCTATATGTAATGTTTTTGAGCAGCCAAATAAGGTTTTTCTCCATAAGAACTTTCGTGTTTGCCTCCTTCTTGGCCTAATTCTTATCTCATAATTAATACTCTTCATGGAATAAGAAATTGCGTGGATAAGGATGAACAACATTTCTTATATCTCTTTTCAGCAGTCAACAGCAGCCAAAGGATCAAAAGAATATTTTTTCCAAATTTTTTAGTTTTTAAGGAACTATCCCTATACTTCTAATATTATATTTCAGAATTAATTCTCTTTCTAATGCTCATTCTTCACGATATCAGTATTATAATTCTACTTTTCTACCTAGTTAGGTCCACTTAATGATAATATATATCATTTATGTAAACTAATCTCATAGGTTAGTCCTTGATAAGTTTATATCAGCCATTTATTACGAAGTGAACTTTAAGCCTAACTCAACCCCATAAAACTGGCTCATAGGGTTGAGGTTTGCACCCCAACTTATATATAATGAATTGTCCTCATCTCTAGTCGATGTGGGATCTCCAACACCATTTAATTTTTATACTTGTTAGAGATCTCACATATTGACTAAAGATTAAGATATTTCATAGTATATAAGTGTGTGTAAATCTCATTTTATAAATTGAGTTAAACTTAAAGTCCACTTCTTAATATGGTATATTATGGATAGTCCGATAACCATCAATAATGTGTAGTCCTACGCACGAGTTAATAGTCTCAGCGTAAAAAAAATGTGTTGGAGATCTCACATCAACTGGATATTAAGACATTTCATAGTATATAAGCTGATTTTATGAGGTTGAGTTAGATTTAAAATTTACTTCTTAATAGTGCCTTTCTACAAAACATCTATTTTTTAAAACATGGCTTCACTAATGCCTTTACAAATTTTTTTGAAAGAAAAAAAAAAGAAGATTAAAAGGTAATCAGGGTTAATTTGATGTACGCAACTACTGTTGAGTAAAGCTAATGATTAGAATTGATTCCATTGAAATGGTTTTAAAAAGCTTTCACGTACATATCAATCCTTTTCTGATGGAGGAGATTTCTCTTGGTATTAGTGAAGAAGAAGTAGTGAATTACTTTGAAATGCAAACGAACACAACCAAGGCTTTAATAAAAAGAAACCCTAGTGTTCCTTTTTTATACATAACGTGCATTGGAAAATGAAGTGCTGTTTTGATTAGCATTTGCATTCCATGGCAATTGCTTAGTCGATTGAAGCTGGTTAATGCAAAGTTTATTATTGGGAAAAGAATAATTAATCATAAAAAAATAAATTTATATTAGTTAATAGAATGGGAATGAATGGTTAGCTAGCACTCTCGTATTTGGCAAGAAAAGAAAGAAGGTTGATAACATAAAAGCTGCATTTGCTTCTTATTTATGAGTGTTGAATGCGATCAAAATACGAAACCATGTAAACTTGTATATGAAGTCTCTTGAATATTAGTTTCTACAGTGATTTTGAAATTTCAAAGCTAGAGATTGTGACTATGGGAAGTGAGAAACGGAAGTTAGATTGTTTCACACTAAGTGTTGGATATAAATCACCCTTTTTGGTAGGTATAGATTCCACTAAAATCAATAAAATATGGTTTGAAAACTCTACTAAAAAGTAGTAAATGAGACTTCAACATAAGTTAGTTAATCACAAAATCAATCTATTCTTCACACTAAACAATAATTATCACTACAAGAAAATCATAAAATAGAAACCAATATTTAAAGACCAAAATAATTAGTTACAATAGTAACTAAAATAGAAACCAATATTTAGAGACCAAAATAATTAGTTACAATAGTAACTAAATTAAAGAAAAAAAACTAAATATATATATATATATATATTCTCATTTTATAGATATATAATATTTTAGAAGATTTTTGTTACTTGATGTTTCGGTCTAACTGAAATATCAAGTTTTATATTGATGTCTAACATAAAAGAATTTATAACAAAAAATGATTTTACTTATACTGACAATTATTTTTAAATGTAATTTTCAAAATCACATTCGATTCTAGATATTTGTATTAAATGTATTTTTTGTCTTGTACTTTCATGCGTAATTAGTTTTTATTTATAGTTCAAATTCTAGACATATTAAATATTTGTAGTAAAAAAACTATTGAAATAAATTTTTATAAAAAAAAAAAATTACTGTCAATGTTATAATATTATAATATAATTAATACTGAAAATTCATTTATTGCTTAAAACAAAACACTGATAAAAAGTCATTTCAATGGATTTCTTATTATAAATATCTTAAAGATATAAAGTTTGAATTAGATTAAAAAATCATTTTCGTATTATATTATATTATAATGAATAAAAAATATATTTAATCTTTTTAAAAAGATGACAAACAATTATTTTAATGTTGTGAGGTTTTGTCTCCAATAATATTAAGAATTTGAGAAAACTATCATCAATGGAGTAGTTAGTTGTATGATTTGGAAAACATCTTTTACCACCCCACAAATATTTAAAGTGTTCTCCCTTCATATCATAAAATACATAATATCTTTAATAAATGTTTGCATTTGACTATAATACGTATGTATGATATTTTTAAATAATTTAATCTATTTAATAAAATAAGTACATTACTTTTTTATTCGCAGTGTATATAATAAGTTTAACACGGTCTGATGCATGAATATAAAATTGAAAAGCCCTTAATAAAAAATAAGAACTAAAAGCCAATATTAATAAAAGTAACTAAAAGTCAAGTTCTCACCACCAACTTTATGGTCATAGGCCACATGTATACTCCGTTTTGTAGGGAGGAAAAAGTTAAAAAGAAAATATATGAGAAATATAAAAATGGAGATGGTTTTCAAGAAAAATAGAAAGAAATCAGAAGAAAATGTTTCTATTATAATATTATTTCATTTGATATTATTTATTTACGATGATTATTTTTTGATTTACATATTACATTTAAAAAATTAGAAAAGAAGTCCCCAATCGATAAATGAGAATGTTTTAAGGTGAAATATAGTTGAAAAAAATCTAATGATTTATTTCCGGAATTCTTACTCTTGTGTTGAAATTTAATCGTGGACAAATTTCTTGATTTTCTAACATTTTTTTTTTCTGATCTTCTCCCTAAAACCATTCCTCACTTCTTCTTTTTCCCTCTCTTTCTTAAGTTCCAAATCACTCCTAGTGTATGACATTTTCTTAAAATATAGGACATACATATCATAAGAAAAAATCTATTTTTAAGTTTTTTTATTAGTAAAAAAAATAAATAATAAATAAATATGAATTATTTCAAGAGTAGTCCAACTTTATTATAAATAAAATCGAAAACAATTAGTTAGTTACTTCCTACAACCAAATTTAAGCTACTAAACAGATAAACATAATAATATCACACAAACCTCATACTCAAATTACTAAACAAATAAATATAATAATATGACACAAGCCTCCTACTTTTAGATAAACATAATAACATCACACAAAAATGATACTCAAACTAAAAGTTTATAAAGTAAAATACTTTTTTAATATATAAATTATTTGTATAGTTTTTATTGTCTTTCTATTAGTCTCCACCAAATGTAATTTTGTTTGTTCTGAAGAGCTATGACTATCATTTTTAGATGATAGAAAAATGTGTGCTATAAAGATGCAAAAATAAGAAAAAAATGTTACATTCAAGAAACAGAAATAGGGGTAGAAAGAAGATTGAAATGTGAAAATATATATTCATAAAAATAAGTTTATACAATTTTAATATCTGATAACTAAATTAAAAATTTAATACGAAAATGGTTAATTATTTTTTTCAAGTAAAATATTGTTATATTCTTTACTAGCAAGAATGTAAGTAATATAAATATAAATAGATTGAAATGTTTCGCGAAAGGAAAGTTGAAGTCCATGTGTAAATGTAAAGGAAAGAAGAAAATGACGTTTTTAGTGTTTAAAAAATATGAATGAAGTTAGTGGATTCGGATTTGATAGGGAAGATATATTATTTATATTTAAAATTTACATGCTATGAACAATTTGTTATACTTTGTCTTTCATGTTTCTATTTCTTGTTGGTTTTATATTACTAGAAAACTAATGAATGAACTAAAATATAAAAATATAGTTATATAAAGAGTAAATAAAAAGTTGGTCTCTATTTCTTTCTATTCCACTTATGTCTTTTATATTATTTTTTTCAGATTTCGTGTGATGTCGCTATTTTATGGAACTTGCATAAAGGTCCTTAGTATATAGGATATAATTCATTTGTGACTTAAGTATGTGGCTTAGTTATAAGCCACTTTGAGGGAATGATAACCAGAAAAATCCCTCAAAAAGTTCCCACATGTGCAAAATATGCTCCCAAATATTAAACACATTTTAGTGGGTTTATAGGATTACAATACCCCCACCCTACCACTTTGTACCTTACTTCCTAGTTCACAAGAAAATCACAAATAAAAAATATACTTTTCATTATTAATATTTTTTTAGTTTTTATTATTTCATTCTTTAATTAGCTCAAACATTTAAAGAAAGATTTTTTTTTTCTTCAAAACAACATTCGATTACAAGCTATGAAGCTCGAACACTCCTCTTAAATGGCGTGTCGGATACTCGTATTGGATACCGATACTGATATGACACTTGTATGACACGTATTCGTAAAATGTCAAATTCAAAAAGTGTTTGTTGGATTTCTGACAATTTTAGTACGCTTCTAACACAATTTTGAAAAGAAAAAATACATTAATTTTCTAAAAACTTAACTTGTTGTATAAATTTTTATTATGATTATAAAAATAAGAAACAAATTATTTTGAACCAGTCATGAAAAACATTTTTCTGCTCTAAAAAATAATCTGGAACATACTTGTGCACATAAATCTTTATTGTTAATTTATATAATTCATAATTATATAATATATAGATCTGTGTTCCCGTGTCCTACATTTTAGAGATTATACGTATCTTTGTGTCCGTGTCCATGTCGTATCAGTGTCTGTGTGTATGTGCTACATAGTTTACAAGTGACCTAATAATGCAAATAAATTTTTTTTAAGATAAATTCTGAAATAACTCTAATATCACATTAAAAAATAAATTTTAAATTTAATTCAATTTTACAAAATTAATTTATAAAATACAATCATTTATATATATTATAAATAAGCTCTATCAATTTCATAAGTCCATCCCATTACTAAATATGAGGTCCCCAGCTGAAAATTGACGGCCACAAAGTGTTTTGGGCCTAATAGCTGCAGAGTTTAAGTTTCTTTGGGTTGGACTGAGACTGCATAAAATTATTTTATTAACTAAAGTATGTTACAGTTATATGTAAAAATCAAATCCCATGGTTGTGGCTTCACTAATTACATATTATTTAATACTTAAGTTACCCATCATAGTTAGTGATGATTGTTTATCAAATTTAATTATTTGTGAAAAGTGAAGTCCTATGTGAAGTCAAATTTCATTTAATTCTATCTTATAAAATTAACTTATGAAATGAAGATTTTTCTCTATTTATTTACTCCTCGTTTAAGTCTATTTTCATTTTATAAAATTAACTTATGAAAATGAAGATTTTTCTTTATTTATTTATTTTTTCCATTTTACAATTAATTGATATGAGATTTTTATACATTTTTGGACTATCATGATAAACTCTGATATTATACTGATATTATACGTATAATCTAATTATGAATTTTATTTTACAAAATTCAAGAAGAATAATCCCATTTATATCTTTATTTTCAGACTTTTAATTAATGAACTTGTAATCTGTACAAGAAAAGGTCACAATCAGCTCCTTTATTCACCAGGCTATGAAGATGGAATGTGTTTGACTTGGGAATCTCACACAGTCCTAAATATAGTTTTCACCGTCTTTAATATTTTTAATCTGTGGCCATGCTTTTATGATTTGTTCCTTGAAAAGAAGAAAACTCCATCACACATAAACATGAAAAGAAGTGAGTTAATGTATTTTTTTTCTCAAACTGTTGAAGAAACAAAAAAACTGAGTAAGATGAAGACAACAGGAAACAACCTGGCATAGGTAACGTTAATGGCAGTGGGAATCTTGCACACCAACCGCTTCTTGGTCTTGGTCGCTTCTTGGTCTTGGTCGCTTCTTGGTCATCGATGAATTGATTAGAGAAGTATATAAAATGTCATCAACCTCAACTTCTGAGTGAAGTAAAACTATATTAATAATACTGGAATACATATTTTATATTTTTTCAACAATTTAAAACACTACAAGAAAATCATGAAATAGAAACCAATATTTGGAGACCAAAATAATTAGTTACAATAGTAATTAACTAAATTAGATATCATTTTAAAAACTAAATAAAAAATTGATTTCTAAATTAGTTTATATTATTATTAAATAGTTTTTAAATTAATATTTAATTAGTAATCAAGTTTTAACTATTAATTATTATGATTTTTTCTTACGTAAGCATGCCTCAATTTTAAGTTCTTTAATGTTCTTGCAAAACGAGGAACATTCATTACATAGAAGTCAATGCTATAAAATGAGTTTGGTAGTTGATGGAAATCAATTGAGAAGTCACTTTCTATTTCTCTTGATCTTCTACATCTAAGAAGAAACAACATATATAGAACACCACAAAATCTTGGATCAGAAGATCAGGAACATGTAGATTTTGAGGGTGAAACTATTGAAGAACAAAACAGAACCATTGATGAATGTTGGGGAGATTGTGTAGGGAACACGCACCGTCCATTTAGTATTTAGAACATAATCAATGATCTTAAACAGTCCAAAAATGATGCGCGATTCATGTTTTATCATTGGCCTTGCCTCCAAAGTCATCGCACCGGCTTTTGAGACAAGCGTAACCACCCTTTGAGGGAAGAGGTAATGTTGTGTTTGGTTTATCATTCAATTATTGTTGAACGCACTTTTATTTCACATTTTCAATGACAAAAATCATAACCAAGGGTGGTGGGAACATTTGTTTCGAATGAATGGGGAGAAGTAAGACACCCAAAAAGAAATAAAGAAAATCGAAACTAATTAAGATCATTTATATTGAAACAAAAAATAAAAAATAAGAGAAAAATCAATTTTAGTTATTTATTATTATTAGTTTAATTTTTTTTAATTATTTACTTTATTATATAACATAATCAATTATATAAATTATATAAAGATATAGAATCTAAGATATGCATAAATATTTATAATATAATTTATTATATAAAAAGAATATAAATCTGTTTACTTTGTATAAAAGGTTAACGCGTGTATTATTCTTATTTTTTTTTATGTTTTTAAACTTTTTATTTTTATTTTTTCTTCTTTTTTCCTTACTTCAAAATTTTCACGGCTTGATGTAACATCAAAGCCAAACATACAGAACTTAACACTTTTTTTTTCTTTTTACTCCCAAATTTGTCCCTTCTCTCGTCCATGCATAATGATTAAAAAAAAACAAAACTTACAGGTTGAATTGCAATATTGTTAATGGTACTGGTCTTTTTAAAATTGCTGATAAAAAAATTTGAAAATAATTTTAGAATACAAGTATATAATTAAAATAATATTAAATATTTTTTATTAAAATAAAAAGTTCACATGATTATATGTTTTATTTTAATATAATTATTATATTTTTAGAATTTTATTTTATTTTATCTTCAAAAATTACATTTGGTTTTTTAATAACAAATAGAATAAATTTGTTTGATTAGATTTCTATTTAGAATAAATTTTGTATCATTTCTTTTTTTTAGTCAATTTTGCATTTTCTTGTGTACGAGGTTTTGGTCTTAGAATTAGTCTATGTAAGTTAAGGTTAAGGTTCTTATTGATGATGTGGTAAGATCATTCTTTTCATTTTTTAGGAGTTGATTTCTTTGTGGTACTCATCATTAAAGATGAAAACACATCACTAATGCACATTAAGTATCACACCATTATGATATACATTATACTAACGAATTATACTAACGAAATACACTCGGTCTCATGAAAGATTGCAAAACATCAACCTTTAAAAGATGATTGTGAAAATACAATATTGGAACTTATTACTCAAGTTGAAACTCGACAAACACGGAAACTTGTTTATTCACCAAATTAGTAGCAGAAGGGTTGGCTGGAGTCTCTAGGATGGCAGAGGAGAAGAGTTTGATTGATAGTTTGGAGGTCGGAAGAGCTAGAGTGAAGGTGAATATGTTGCAATATGCTGATGATACTTTATTCTTTTGTGAAGCTAACACCAAAAGTATCTTCAACATTAAGGCGATTTTGCTCTGTTTTGAGCTTGCTTCTGGGCTTAAGGTGAATTTCTTGAAAAGCAGATTCGGAGGACTGGGGTTGGATTCGAGCTCGCTACAACGTTTCGCGGCTATTCTTAATTGTAATGTGATGGTAACTCCCTTAGTTTACTTGGGTTTACCAGTAGGAGGGTGTCATAAGCGCGACGCTTGTTGGAACAGGGTGGTTGAGAAAGTCCAGAGTAAACTAGCTAGGTGGAAAGGCAGGTGCTTGTCGATTGCAAGGAGGATTTGTTTGATCAAGTTTGTTCTCTCTTCAATCCCGTTATTTTTTATGTCTTTATTTAAACTGCCTTCTTTGGTGGTTGACAAGTTAGTTCAGATCCGAAGGAATTTCCTTTGGGGGTGGGGCTCTGATGGAAGGAAGATTGCTTGGGCTTCTTGGGATAAGGTGTGCGAACCTCGAGATTTTGGAGGTCTTGGAATCATTGATCTTAGGATTTTTAACTTGGCTTTGTTAGGAAAGTGGATTTGGAGACTGGGGACGGATAGTGGAGGTTTGTGGAAAGAGATCCTCGATTCTAAGTACGGAGGTTGGAGAAGTCTGAGAGAAGATAGTAGGTCTAATAGGGGTTCTCTCTGGTGGAAAGATCTGAAGGAGGTGTGGAATTCAGAGGGTTGGGGCGGAAGTTTTGAAGATGGGGTTAAGTGGAAAGTGGGAGACGGTAAGGAGATATCTTTCTGGGAGGACAATTGGTTGGGCTGCGGTAATTTGAAGGGAGTTTTTCCAAGACTTTTCTCTATAAGTTCGGCCAAAGACGCAGAAGTGGCTAAGCTTGGTTATTGGTATAATGGTGTTTGGGTGTGGAATCTGGAATGGCGCAGATCCTTTTTCGACTGGGAGAAGTCTTTGGTGGAACAGCTAGTTCAGTTATTGCAAGAGGTGAAGTTGACTTTGGGGGAGGCAGACTATTGGGTTTGGAAGGTTGGGGAAAGTCAAACTTTCTCAGTCAACTCTGCCTATGTTCAGGTAAGGCGGGGTAGAGGAGGAGAATTTTCTCCTGAGCACAGTAAGTTGTGGAGGTGTAAAGCCTTGCCTTCTGCTTTGTTCACTGCTTGGAGGGTGGTGGAGAATAGGATTGCCTCAAGGGTTAATTTGGTAAGGCGTGGAGTGGCGGTGGAAAGTTCATTGTGTTGTTTGTGCGGGGAGGAGGAGGAGTCGTCGTGTCACTTCTTCTTTGTTTGCAGGTTTGCTTGGCGTATCTGGTGTTTGTGCTTTGAGTGGCTTGGAGTGTCGTTTGTTTTTCACAAAGACCCTAAGTCAAATTTTGCACAATTCAGGATGAGTCAGGCTTCTGTTTCGGTTAACGACGTTTGGGGTTCAATTTGGGTTGGCATTGTGAGCGAAATTTGGAATATTAGGAACTCGGTCATCTTTAAAAGTGGAGTGACAGATGTGTCTGAGGTGTTTGCTTCAGTGCAAGTTAAGGTATGGTCTTGGATTCATGCAAAATCTCGTTTTTCTTATTTCCCGTATTCTAGTTGGGTTTTAAATCCTTTGGACTGTATGAGGTTGATTATGTAATATTGGGTAGTGTTGTTCTGGTAGTCCATTTGACAAACTGGTAGACAGGCGTTCTAATAGGAGTTATTGTTAGGTATTTATGTATAAGGGTTGGACCACCCCTGAAGTGGTCCTTATTTATTTATTTATTTTATTGCTGATAAAAAAAAAATTTATGGATTCCAAGCTTGAAGACTACGTAACTCAACTTCGAGATATTAAGATATATATTTATAATTGTACATCACAAAATATTTTTATTATTCGAATAATTTGGATATATATAACAACAATCATAACTCATTGAATGACAATTACTCGGTAATGAATTATATCTTAATTATCTTTTGGATATTTTCAGTTTATGCACAATAGTTTTTAAATACATATTGATCCTATAAGAGTATTCTATCAATTCTTTTATTCACTTCAATATTTATATATTCTATAATTTTTTAGTTCTTACTGACTTTAGTGTCAAAAAAATATTCAGTAAGTGGATCTTTCCTCGGTCTTCATCAACAATCCAATGATAAATTTTGTAAGATTTAAACTCGACTTCTAGAAATATCTCTCCTTCCATCTAAAATGAACCACACTCTTTTTCAATAAGATATAATATTTTTTCAAAATAAAAAATCAAATATGTGCACAAAGTTAAATGAGAAAATATCAAACATTTTTTTGAAATACATATTACCATAATTATCTCATCATGGAATAGTTTCATTTGTGTTACAAGTTCCTTAGAATTCTATAAGAACATGCATTTAATTAAATAATAGATTATCATCAACTCAGTGACGACTTTATTTTATTTTATTTTTTTTAACGTTGTCTTATGGTTTGATACTTAAGGTTGATCAGTTTCACTCTTGTCATTTTGAATCATAGATACAACAACAAAAGTTATCACAATATAAAATTATGATAAAATGTAACCAACATATAGATTTCCTAATATGAACAGATAACGAAGTTTAAATAAAAATAGTTTATCACCCTCATCAATTTATCAATACCTTAACATGCAATTAAAGGTATCTCGTTATCATCTTTGCATCTTTAGAGTGGTCACCAGCTAGATTACTCTTATATATCTTTTCAATCAAAATTCTAACGGTGCAGATGCAATCTGAGGACATAAGCATATTCCAATAACTAAAGCATTTTAAATATTTTTCACGTCTTCCCAACTAAATTTTCTGGGGATGACTTAGTTCAAATTGATCACTCTTCATTGGAACTCATATTTAATCAACAAATTTTTATATTAAACCTCTCTAAAACACTTTGTTGTATATAAGTTACCATAAATAAATCCAAAATATACCTTCAAACCTTGTTGATATAAGTTAGCATAGACAAATCCAAAATACCTTCAAATCTTTTTCTATGAATATTAATGTCGATTACATAAAATTTAGCACCCATATCCTTCTTTATCAAAATGATCTAGTTCCTAATTAATCGTAACACTTTTGTATCAATCATAAAAAAATAGCATCATACAACAATCACTGATAAAAAAAATAGCATCATACAACCATAAAAAGTTACAAATTGTTACACCCACTTTTTATGGATGCAATGAAAATTCCCCTAATCGGTGCATAATTAAACGATTGGATATTATTTATCCTAATGTAGAAAATAATCACTCTAAGTAACTACAAATTTTAACACGTAGTTATGCTAATAATTACATTGATTGTTAACACTATCTCTATTTTTAGCGTTAAATATATTGTTCTCACATATGTACTTTCGTATAAAATTGATTTTCTTTTTTTCTATTCTAATGTATTCGTAGTAGTAAGAAAACTACTAAATGTATTTTTATTAGTATTTTTTTACATTTTAATTATAGATTAGAATTTTAAAATATTTCATAATATTCTATCACTTAGATGAATATTAAAATATTATAATACAATTTCCATTAAAAATTTGTTTGTCAAGAGATCATATACTATGAAAAAAAAAATTCACGTTATAATACACTATCAAAAAATATATTAAACCCCTATTTTTATTTTTAAATGTTATTTCTATACTACAACATTATTTATATCCTTATTTTATATTTTATTTTTAACTAATTTGTATATAAATATTTACAGTGATGTAAAATAAAAAATAATATAAAGATTCTATTAAAATTAAGAAAATTTATTCTATTAAAAAACGAAGGGAGTAATGTTTGGTTGGAGGCGAAAAGATTATTCTGATGCATTGTTGGTTTCGTTATGTCCACTATTAAATAGGCACTGTGCAGTGACGCATATGCTTACGATAAATTTTTCGTAATTTTCCCTATTTTTTAAGTTCTGCTTACACTATAGTACCATTGTATTGCATAAATAATAATATACTCAAATCATTGGATTGTATTACTGAAATATAAATTTGTTTTTTGTAGCGTGTTTCAGAAATAATTATGGAGGTAGGGTGTGTTTGTAATACAAACTATTTTTTAATTTCTATTCTACACTACGTCTTAATAGGTTTCATATTTTTTTATTCATTTATTTTAAATTATAATTAATTAAAAATTTATAATAATTTTTAAAATTTCAATTAAATTTAACTTAATTAATTTCATAACTTAAATTCAAAACACGTATAAAGAAACATATTTTTCTGAAGATATATATGGAATATCTCATTGAATTTAATGTAAATTCTCTTTTCTTGAAATCTCCTATTTTTCAAGAAATTTACCTGAAGAGAAAAAAAAAATTAATGGAATATTTATTTTTCACTTCAATCATCTCATCTATATAGGTGTTATAAAATAACTATGGTATTTTTTTTTCTAATTGAAAGAATCATGTTATTCCCAATAATTTACCATTGTAAGACTAAAAAGAAAGCTACAAAAATATAAAATTAAGATAAATATTTCTTCATCTTATTGATTGGTTAGGAAGAACTAACAAATGTTGTCATTCTAATTGAATTCGAGGAAATTAAAATAAATAACATGAAAAAAAATAAGAAAAGCGAAAAAAAATCTCATATTGATGAATGTGGTACGAAGATTAAAAAGCACTATACAAATAATATTTATATCAAGTTACTAATAATTGCTTACTTAATATCATTCAATGCAAAAGTAAATTTTGTTTTGTTCAGAATTTTATCAATGAAAATAAATAAAAAATATTTTATTTTTATTTAATAAGATTAGCTAAGAGAAAAAAAAAAACCTCAGGAAATAATTTTTTGTCGCTTACAATCTTTTTCAACGAACAGGGATTATGCTGGTGTAACAGATTACATATAATAAACCATTTAATAAGCCACAGGAAAAACTATTTAATATTTTTTATTTTCACTGTTTATATTATAGTCACGTACTTTTCTAATATATTTTTAAATTTTAAATTATTGATCGAAATATATTATGTTTTTCAATTCTTATTAAACGAACTTTATCAATATTTTAAGAAATTTCGTAAAATTAAGTTTTAAAACTTAATTTATAGTAAACATTAAATTAAAATTTATTCCTAACACACTAATGTTGTAAAAATAACATTTCTATTATTTGTTGAGTCTGGCATACTTATTTTGTTGAAGTCACCACAATATTTTTTTCTGAATCCCACATTTCTTTATAGTATCTGACAATAATTATCAAAATGATATATCGATTTTCAGTAAAAATATTAATAAAATAGACCATAAGTTTATTGTTTTACTTCTCTGTCCAATGTGGCAAACAAAGCCTAAGCAAATCGCATTTGGCTTTATTGGAATTTTTAAATTAAGTGCCATGTTTCTTCCCAAATATGTTATTTTCCATGGTCAAAGAGAATAAGTTGAACAACACACACATCGCATTCCACCATTTATTTTTTGGAGAATAATTATTACGTTAACACACGACTTCTGAAACATTATTGATTGTTGCAACAATGCTGGAGCCAATATTCATACGCATCAAATTTTTCAAAATTATAATGTAGATAAAAAAAATTGTTCCTCGACATGAGTTAGTCATTTAATTTCCGTCACCAATTGACAACACATTTAAGATACTTAATAAATGACAACAACGACAATTATAAAATTTCTTTTACGAATTATGATCATGTTTCACGGGTGACATCTTCGAGAGATCAGTTAAACACTGAGTAAGTGAAAGATATTAAAGATATTATCCAATATATTCTCCAATTATACCAATATAGCAATATATGAATATGAGATCATGCTATAAATCAGTTAACAACTGATATTTGATACATCTGGCCCATCACAATAAGGGCTTATAACCAAACACTATAAATAAACCCTTTATAGAGGTGTAAGGTATGTTTTTATCAGTTTTATAAATATACACTCTTTACATATATAGAGTACTTGATCATCAGAATACCTTTTTCAGGTCAACTCCGACCGAGCACCAACAATTAAAGGAGAATACTTGAAGTGTGAAGCGAGGTGGCAACCGACACATCAACATTTGTACAACCAGTTTCAGGTACTGTGTAGGCACTATCAATTTATACAGGTACAATTGGCGTCCATCGTGAGGCCGAGGTAGAATTCAAATTCAGGCAAGCAACAATGATGTAAACTAGGAATATAGTCAACAATGATCGGATCACCAAGGAGCAGATCCCATGTTTCAAATGTAAGTTAAAACATGAATAAACGTAAATTGAACACATGCAATAATGTGTTCACATATAGATCTTATCATATCATGATTCTCACACAAAACATAAAAGTGAAGAAGAAATAGGCACTTACCTTGATCCATGAGTGATCCTAATTGAGCAGTTACTTTATCTCCTTTATCCCAATCTATCTCTTGCAATTCCGTTCTTGTCTCACACTTTCGTGATGGTTAACAGTGAGACAACTATTATTTGTAGAGACAGAACCTTATAGCCTTTAGTACCCAATCTCCATCAGATGTAGGTTTTCATTAGGTATATCATCAGATATATATTTCTCACATTAACCAATGGGCCTTTATTCTATTATTATTATTAAATCATATTTGGGCCCAAAGCCCAAACTCTAAGTCATGTGAGTCACTTTATAGAAATTAATTTACATAATTTCTTACATCAAATGCTCCAAAAACAACTGGAGGAGATGCATAAAAAATGAGTCGAAGATCAACAGAGGAGTGAAGAAGAAGTGTGCCTTCTCAAGGAGCAGAACAAAGAGTTGAAACGACAACTCGACAGATCCGATCAAGGAGAGCAATCTCAGTTGGGCAATCACACCCACAACCAAGAAAAATTTGCGACCGTTCGAGCACAAACTCAACAGGCATCGCGACAAATCGAACGAACTCACACGGCTGACGACGATGATGATCCTAAAGGACACCCTTTTACTGAAGAGATTATGGAGGCATAGCTCCCTTCCAAATGGAAGGTATTCAATATCAAACTCTATAACAGTTCTACAAATCCGGTGAGCACATGAATGTCTATAAAATCTAGATGAACCTTTTACCTGTTATTTGTCAGGTAAATTGTTACTTGTTACCTATTAAGTGCTACCTGCTACATGTTTGTTACTTGTTATCTATTACCTGCTACTTGTTACATGTTACCTGTTACATGTTACCTGTTACCTGTTACCTGTTACCTGTTACCTGCTACCTGCTACCTGCTACCTGCTTGTAACATGTTACCTACTTGTTTGTTACCTGTTACCTGCTACTTTCTTGTTTCCTATTATTTGTAACCTGCTACCTGTAAAGTAACATGTTACCTTTTACTTGTCAAGTAACTTGTTACCGGTTACATGATATTTGTTACCTGTTACTTGTTATGTATTACCTGCTACCTATTATCTGTTACGTGTTACCTGTTATCTGAACTGTTACCTGAAAATTGTAACCTGCTACCTGTTACCAGCTACATGTTACATGTTACCTGCTACCTGTTACCTGTTACCTGCTACCTGTTACCTGCTACCTGTTACCTGTTACCTGCTACCTGCTACCTGCTACCTGCTACCTGCTACCTGTTACCTGCTACCTGTTACCTGTTACTTGCTACCTGCTACCTGTTACTTGTTACCTGCTACCTGTTACCTGCTACCTGCTTGTAACATGTTACTTGCTACCTGCTTGTAACATGTTACCTACTACTTGTTTGTTACCTGTTACCTGCTACTTTCTTGTTACCTATTATTTGTAACCTGCTACATGTAAAGTAACATGTTACCTTTTACTTGTCAAGTAACCTGTTACCGGTTACATGATATTTGTTACCTGTTACTTGTTACGTATTACCTGCTACCTATTATCTGTTACGTGTTACCTGTTACCTGTTACATGTTACCTGTTATATGCTACCTGTTACCTGTTACCTGCTATCTGTTACCTGCTACCTGTTACCTGCTACCTGCTACCTGTTACCTGCTACCTGTTACCTGCTACCTGCTACCTGTTACCTGCTACCTTTTACCTGCTACCTGCTACCTGCTACCTGTTACCTGCTACCTGTTACCTGTTACTTGCTACCTGCTACCTGTTACTTGTTACCTGCTACCTGTTACCTGCTACCTGCTTGTAACATGTTACTTGCTACCTGCTTGTAACATGTTACCTACTACTTGTTTGTTACCTGTTACCTGCTACTTTCTTGTTACCTATTATTTGTAACCTGCTACATGTAAAGTAACATGTTACCTTTTACTTGTCAAGTAACCTGTTACCGGTTACATGATATTTGTTACCTGTTACTTGTTACGTATTACCTGCTACCTATTATCTGTTACGTGTTACCTGTTACCTGTAACATGTTACCTGTTATATGCTACCTGCTACCTGTTACCTGCTATCTGTTACCTGCTACCTGTTACCTGCTACCTGCTACCTGTTACCTGCTACCTGTTACCTGCTACCTGCTACCTGCTACCTGCTACCTGCTACTTGTTACCTGCTACCTGTTACCTGTTACCTGTTACCTGTTACCTGCTACCTGCTACCTGTTACCTGTTACCTGTTACCTGCTACCTGCTACCTGTTACCTGTTACCTGTTACCTGCTACCTGCTACCTGTTACCTGCTACCTGCTACCTGCTACCTGCTACCTGCTTGTAACATGTTACCTGCTACCTGTTACCTGCTACCTGCTACCTGCTTGTAACATGTTACCTACTACTTATTTGTTACTTGCTACTTTCTTGTTACTTATTATTTGTAACCTGCTACCTGTAAAGTAACATGTCACATGTAAAGTAACATGTTACCTTTTACTTGTCAAGTAACCTGTTACATGATATTTGCTACTTCTTACATGTTACCTGCTACCTGCTACCTGCTACGTGCTACCTGTTACCTGTTACCTGTTACTTGTTACCTGTTATCTGTTACCTGTTACCTGTTACCTGCTACATGTTACTTGCTACCTGTTACCTGTTACCTGTTACCTGCTACCTGCTACCTGTTACCTGCTACCTGTTACCTGCTACCTCCTACCTGCTACTTGCTACCTGTATGTAACATATTACCTATTACTTGTTTGTTACCTGTTACCTGCTACTTTCTTGTTACCTATTATTTGTAACCTGCTACCTGTAAAGTAACATGTTACATGTTACATGTAAAGTAACATGTTACCTTTTACTTGTCAAGTAACCTGTTACCGGTTACATGATATTTGTTACCTGTTACCTGAAAATTGTAACTTGTTACGTGTTACCTGTTACCTGATGATTACATGTTACCTGTTACTTTTTACCTTTTAGCCGCTACCTGTTAGCTACTACCTGCTACATGTTACTTATTACTTGTTACGTGTTACCTACTACCATACCTACTATCTGATTGTTACATGTTACATGCTACCTGCTACTTGCTACATGTTACATGTTACCTTTTAGCTTTTAACTTTTATCTGTTATCTGCTATCTGTTAGCTGCAACATGTTTACCTGTTACCTACTACCTTTTACCTACTACCTGCTACTTGTTATCTTTTAGGTAACCTGTTACTTGTCAGGTAACCTATCACCTTTTAGGTAATACCTGTTACCTATTAATTGTTACTTGTAGGTAACTTGTTACCTATAACCTAATACTTGTTAGTTGTTACCTACAAGTAACTTGTTACTTGTTACCTGCAGGTAAACTGTTACCTATTACCTTATATTTTTCAGGTCACGTGTTTTATGGTATGTGTTACCTGCTATATATTACCTGCTACCATACCTATTACCTGTTACCTGCTACTTGTCTGTTATCTGTTATTTGTAACCTGCTACCTGTAAAGTAACATGTTACCTGTTACCTATCAGGTAACCTATTACTTGTCAGTTAACACCTGTTACCTGCTACATGTTACCTTTTACTTGTCAGACTACCTGTTACCTGTTACTTGTTACATATTACTTGTTACCTTACCTGTTACCTTATCTATTACTTGTTACTTGTTACGGGTTACCTGTTATTTTGTTACCTACTACCTTACCCGTTACTGCTACCTTATCTATTACTTATTACGTGTTACCTGCTATCTGATTGGTACATGTTACCTGGTACTTGATTGTTACATGTTACCTGTAACTTGTAACCTGTTACCTTATTGTTACATGTTACCTTACCTGGTACCTGTAACATGTTACCTTACCTGGTACCTGTAACATGTTACCTTACCTTTTACCTGTTTCCTTATATGTTACCTTAATTGTTACCTATTAACTTGTTATATGTTAAGTGTTAAGTTGTTATTTATTACCTATTACATGTTACCTGTCAGGTAATCTATTACCCGTTAGTTGTTATGTGTTACATGTTACCTTACCTACAACATGTTATCTGTTACCTGCTACCTTATTTGCTAACTGCTTGTTACACGTTATCTATTACCTGTTAGATAATCCACTTTTCTAAAAGAGAGAGAGCTTGGTTTATCCAACTTCCACCTAATTCGATAGATAGTTTTAAAACTTTGTCGACAAAATTCAACACTCAGCGAATTTGTAAATAAATATGGTCACTCATAATTACAAGTCAAAAGGTTTTTTAACACCTTAATATTTAATATAATTTTTAACTGTTTAAATTAAGTAATCTTGGAATTGTATTTAATTAGCGAAAATATAATAAAAATGAGGCGTATCATACATACAAACCTGTAGACAAATAGTTAACATTTAAATAAAAAAACGTTTTTTTTTCATTTCATTTTTATTTAAACATTTCATATTATTTCTCTTTTTTAATACAAATAAATAATAATACAATAAAATCCTATTATATGTACGATATATTTGAGATGGAATTTTGAAATGACAACTCTTAAATAGTTAAACAGATGAAATTTATGAGGGTTAAATATAAACAGTTAAAAGTAAAAGAAGGTATACATGATTAATTATGCAAATTAAAAGTACTTTGACGATATTTTCGTACCCTTATAAATTTATACGACTAGGTTTAAAAAAAAGTTGGTTGTAAACAAATATTTTTCTTAAAAGTGTGATTGAGAAGAAGAAAAAGAATCACAGAACCTGCATTTTTGTTACTGTCCATGCTGCGAAGGAGAGAAGGTAAAGGGAAAATAATTAACTATAATATGTAGTTATATCTCATTACATATATGCAGATACAATCGTCCATTAAAAAGTTAATTTTTTTACTTACTTTCATATTTTTAACATATGAAACTCAAGTTAATTTTTTTTAATTGTCTACAGTTTCAAATGAAACTGCATCATGGTGTGCAGCTATCAATCTAGCCATTCAAATTAATAAAAATTTAATTTTAAATAACTTATCATATAATAAAGATAGGATTCATAGGGTTCTACTAAAAACTGCAGAGAAACAAAATCCAAAAAACGTGAGGGATTTTTCATAATTGTAACAAATGGAATGAAAATGTCAATACGTGTAGAGGAAGGAAGTAACAAATGAAAAAGTTATTAACAACCCCTAAAAAACTTTTATAAGATAATAAATTAATTAGTTAAGTAACAACTGTATTTATTATTAATTACCAACCTAATTCCTGGAATTGAACTTCTCTTTTTCATTTCTTACATTATTTTATGGTAAGAACATTCTTCAATCAGCATTAGAGTTTCTCAGATCTTAAAAACTGAGATCTTAGAAACTGTAACTAATAAAGCTCCAAAACCTGAACTATGAAGCCAAAGAGACATCAAACAAAGATGATTAATCTCTTGAAAGTGTCTGGGTATTGTTGATTTCCATAGAAACAAACTTGAACATGATCACATCATGATGATGATGAGGGAACCCAACTGTTTTATATTCCCTTTATATAACTCTTGCACAAGTTTGTAAAAATAAAACCATAATTAAAAAGAGGAAGAAGAAAAAGAAGAAGAAAGGAGGTTTTTTTTTCCAAGAATAATACAAATGGAAGGATGCAAATGCAAGGAACTTGGGCTTCCTTATAATTTGTCTTCCAATATAAATATGATAAAAGAAAATAGAGAGAAAGTTTAAAAGGGAAATAAAAAGAGAAATAAATTAAAAAAAAAAAAGAACTTTACATGAAGATGGTTCGAGGGCGATCTGATCCAAGACGAGAAGGGTAGGTAGATAAGTTAACCCCAACGGGAATTGCAAAAGTGCTTTCCATGAAAAGACGTTGGTGAAAGGTTTCAATGGTGGACCCAGCTTCGACAAGATCCTTAACAAGGTTTCGGTAGTGTTCCTTGAGCCTCTTCAACATGCGAACATATTGCAACTTGAGCCACCTTAAACGCATCTTTCGAAACATCTTAAAAAGCCCGAAAATTCGGCGGCGTGGCTTCTTGGCGCCCAGCCGCACAGTCTGCACCTTCCGGCGGCGGAGGATGGGGATCCTCCGGCGGGGCTGCCACGGCAACAAGGAGGGTTGGTGATCGAGGGCCATGGCAAGAGCGAGCATGAAGAAGAAGAAGAAGAGAGGGAGAGAAAGTTAGAGTTTTTACCGAAAGGTGTGCGTTTTGTTGGTTATAAATGGGAATGGGAAGCATAAAAATTGTAGTAAGTTTTGATGTGAGTGACATTGATAGACACAAGGGTTGACTTAAAATAATAGCAACGCATCTTTGGGGAAACGCAAGTTATTCATCAAACTGCTTCTTTTGTAACTTCAACTAAAAAAAATACATATTTTATTTGAATAGCTAGAAATGAAAAAAAACTAGATTGTTTTTCACTTATTTATGCTGGATGGAAATTGTTCCACACAATGAAATTGAGATCTCAATCTGGAATATTTATAAGTGTAGTCAATAATACGTAAATTCTTAATTATTATATAATTTGTCTTTTTTTCCGTGTATTTTTTTAATATATATTAAAATCTCTGTCTTAATTACTTTTTTTTATTTGATTTTGTTATTGGTCTGTTTCATTAAATGTTATGTCCTTATTTTTTTTTTATATTCTATAGTTTTTTTTTTATTTGTGTTGATATGATATTAATGTTCTTAAATATGAATATCGTCAGATGATCATTCGTAGACAATATCGAACTAGGTTATGACACTACAATCTCCTAGTTTTAGACATAAATTAATAAAGCTAAACTGAAGTTCAAATTCAGTAATTATGATAACTAACTATGAATTTTTCAATTTCGTGACATTAAAAATTAATATTAATATAGAAAGGAGATTTAGAAATTATTATATTGATTTGTTTGTGTTAATAGTGATGTCAAAAAAAAGTATTGTGAATTTCGTATTAGAAGTTTTTGTGTTGAAATATAATAGTTTTGTTAGATACATGATATATTAAATTGCTCAAAAATAGAATTTTTTAAATCATATTTGTATATAATTGATTATAACTTATAACATAATCTATTATGGTCACTTATAATTAATTATGATATAATAATAACTAATTAAAAAATAAATTTATTAAGAATAAATTTATTAAGAATAAATTTATTAAGAATAAATTAAATGAAAAATATTTTTCATTATTTTTACTCTTTTTTTATCTAAACAATTTATTTTTTTACTTTATTTTTTCACTCCTCCATTTTCTTTCGGATTCTGCAAACAAAGTCTTAAGTAAAAGGAAAAAAAGTGAAATAAAATAAAGGAAGTTATATAAAGATATTTTTTTCAATATGAAACTATTTACAACTTTTAAATCTATTTATATTATAGTTTTGAAAAAAAAGGAAAAAAAAATAGATCTTTTCCCGGATAAGTTTTTAGTGAGTATCATAAAAGTATCTTCTTTTTCTTTCTTTTTTTCTCACGTACATTATGAAAATCTAGTATTTTTATTTCATTCCTACCCAGACAAATATGCTATAAAGGAAAAATGAAAATATTTGAGTAAAAATAATAGTGATCACACAATAAATAAATGCATACAATTTATAATGTTTGAAAACAGCATTTGTCTTTATTATCATTTTCTGTTGTAACATTTTTATTTATTTTAATGTACAGGTTTGGGAGAAGATCGAGGTTGATGATTGAGTGTAAGTTTAATAATGAATTAGGGTAATGCAAGTCATTAATTTAAGTAATTATAATATTAATTAGTGTGGCATCAACGAATAATGGCCTGCAGGAATTGTCATGTTGCTATAAACAAAAATTGATAAAAAAAAATAAATTAAGTTGTGCTATTTTAAGATTAGGACGAAAAAACTTTGATAATTATTTATAATAATATGCTTATAAATGCTTTGGTCGTGCATGGGCTTGTAGAAGTCATTTTCAAAGGTCCCATAATTGATTTTTTTTAATCTTATATAAGCCAATCGTTATTATTAACTACTTTAAACAAAGCTTTACTTACGTATCTGCTTAAAATTAAGCTTTTATTTATAGAAGATGATAATGTTTTATTAAGTGATTACGAATATGCTATTGATAAATGATATTGATTGTGTTTATAATGTATTACTGCTATTACTATTGTATAAAAATAAAGAAAATATACATTAGAGAACATATTAGTATTTTTTTTTTAAATGGTACAAAAGATTAAAAAGTTAACTGAAATAGGATTGATGGTGATGCAATGAGGATATTATGGCAAAAAATTAGTGATGAACAAAACTTATAGATACTCTGATTGAGAAACCCTAAAAGAATATAAAAAGTGTTATTGGTGAGAATTACAGTAAGAATGAAAAGTTGGAAGGGGGATTATTAATGAAAGGGAGTGAAGAAGAAAGTGGTGGTTGTGATTTTTGAAGATGATTTTTGAAGATGATCATAAAAAGGGTTTGCTTGTAAAGGTAGGATTGCTGGTTTTGGAGGGTGGGCATGGGAGCAGCAGAGAAAGGCATTGGCCTTTTGGGTTTGGAATTTGGAGTACAGTCCACATGGCCACTGGTTTTTGTTGCGTGTAACAGTTTGTATAAACACAAGCAGGTGGCGTGCATGGCCTTGTCACATGGATGGACGTGGCTTCCCACGCAGAACATGTTTTTTTTTTTTCTTAATTAAGTTAGTGATTTATTTTATTACTTTTAATTGAACTTTTATTAAAAATTGTTTTAAATATTTTTTTATTAAGTATTATATAATTTGATTTTTATTATTACGGATTTTTATTATTTTTCTTTTCTAACTTATTAATCAAAATATTTATTTTCTTTCTGTATCGGTCGGGACTGAGTGAGATATATGTCACTCAGTTGACAGACCAACCGGGTGATCCACCACATTAAAGAATAAATTGATAATAAATGATAAGTAAGGAAATATCCTATATATTCAGCGGGTTACACCCACCAAATTTGGATGACATCACGAAAAATCAACTAACATTGACTTATTGAAGATATGTGCAAAATATACATCCTTATAAATTCCA
This sequence comes from Phaseolus vulgaris, assembly GCF_051622355.1. NCBI lineage: Eukaryota > Viridiplantae > Streptophyta > Magnoliopsida > Fabales > Fabaceae > Phaseolus > Phaseolus vulgaris. Next base: position 42,327,360 of record NC_143507.1, on the reverse strand, counting down.
GTGACATCCCAAGAAATTAGCTAATACTGATTTATTGAAGATATGCGTCAGATATGGTCCATGAATCAAATAGTCAATTACCAAACACTATAAATAAGCCTTCTACAAAAAAGTAAGGTACGCTTTTCAGTTTTACATCATACAACTCAATATAGAGTACTTACTTGATCGTTGGAGAATCTTTTGCAAGTTTACTCTCACCCGAGCATTAAGGAGCTAAGGAGTTGAAGTGTTGAAACCCGAAGGAGTGGAAAAGCTGGAGAATAAGGGAACACGATCTAGGACACAATTACCGAGCGACCGACACCGACAACAACTGTTACAGTCAATCTCAGGTACTATATATCTAGGCTCACTTTGTCTATACAAGTAGAATTGGCGTCTACCATGGGGCTGAGATAGAATTACAGCAAGTAACATTTGTTTCGACAAGACAAATGATGAATGACAATATTCTAGAGGCAGATCAGATCGATAAGTTCCAGGCTCTACAGAAAAAGATGGAAGAAATGTGCCAAAAGAACAAAGAGGAGGTGACCTTCCACTATAAGAATGAAAAGGAGATGTGAGTCCTTAAGGAGCATAACAAAGAGACGAAGCAGCAACTAGCCTGTCCTACATAGGAGTTGGGGGTAGACAGATGTGGACGAGCACATTGATGTGTATAAAACACAGATGACCATCTACACATCAGATAAATCAGTATGGTGCCGAGTGTTCTTCACCTGAAAGGAGGAGCACTCAGTTGGTTCATAAGACTTCCATCTGACTCGTGGGTAGCTTCAAAACTCTATTGTCTAATTTCGACACTCAATTTGCAACAAGTCAACCACATCATCTTACATCAATAACTCTTGTCAATATATGGCAAGAGAAAGAAAAATCACTTTGAGCATTCATGGCGAGATTTAGCAAGTTATCCTTGAATATCAGGAACCTCAATCCAGAGGTGGTCATACATCACTTGGTCACAACACTTCGATCGTGCCCGTTTGCTCAAATTTTATGTAACTTAGACGAATAGAGGCAACGAGCAGCTAAGTTCATGTAAATGTAACTGGAAGAATTGTGTGATTATTGCAATAATTTCCGAGCGAATACTGGTGGAGATAAAGGAAGAGAAAAGGATCGAGGTGACAAACATGGGCCCGGACGATCCGACAAGTACAAAGAAAATCAAGGCCCTCGGTTTCACACTTATACCCAATTGAATGCTGATAGGGGAAATCATGGACAAAGCATTAAATGCTGATATAGGGGAAATTATGGACGAAGCACTGAATGTCGATCTCATCCCCACACTCAAAAAGTTACAAAGCTCAAAGGGTACAAATATGTCCAGCAAATGTCGATACCACCGCAACTTTGGACATACAACCGAAGAATGTCAAGCATTGAAAGACAAGATTGAAGAGCTCATTCAAGTTGACCTTTTTGCGCAAATACGTCCAAGGTATAAACAAGAATTCTCATAGATTCCCACAGAGGGGGAAGTACCCTCGAAGGGATGAACGAAGGAAATCTTACTCTCGGCGTCATCAGGACGGTGATCGATGCCCGACAAAGCAATATCGAAGGAGCGCAACCCCTAAGCGGATCGAGCCTTCAAGAAAAAGCGATCATGGGTAATTAACACAATTGTTGAAGGATTTGCACGTGGAGGGTGTTCGAGCTTTGCTTGCAAGAAACATCTACGGGCTATTCAATCAGTGCACTGATCACAATTAGAGGTCGACCGAGAATACCCCTAATACTCTTCACTGATGATGAGTTCATAGCTATTGACCCAGCCTAAGACGACCCCATGGTCATCACCGTCGAAATCGACAACTTCGCCATCACTAAGACCTTTGTGGATGAAGGGAGTTCGATCGACATTCTATATAGGAAAACCTTAAAAAGAAATGAGGATCTCAGAAACAAAAATCCAACCATATGATTACCAGAAACAAAATGTTAGTGAACGAGTGGATACACGAGGTATATTGATTTATATACCACCTTTAGTGAGGGTAGTTACCTCTGTAGAACCATTAAAATAAGGTATCTACTTGTCAATGTCAACACCTCATACAACATTTGCTCACGCAATCGTCCATAAAATTTCTTGGAGCAATAACTTCAACTCCACATCTCGCCATGAAGTTTTCATTTGCTTTGGACAACATAGTCACACTACATATGGATCAAAAGGTAGCACGAGAGTGCTATGTTGCCAGCTTAAAGGTCGAACCAACAAACTGAGCCCGTCACAGAGAGTCACCATAGGGATGACCCCTTGATTGTTGAAGAGAACAATCACAAAGACTTCAAGGGACGAGCAAAGACAAGTCTTGAGAAGCAAGAACTCTCAGGAAGGAGCACATGATTACTTTAGTAGATCTGGATCCCCGACTGAATGACGCTTGTTCGAGTCGGTCAAAGACCTTTTTCCAATACCCTTACAAGATGATGCACATTCAACACATATGGGAACACCGCTAATGCCGACCAACAACACAATGGTAAGTCAAACACTTATCGGAAATGCTGACTTATTTGTTTGGACCGCCTGTGACATGTCAAGGGTAAGTCTGGATATTATTACACACCGTCTCTCAGTGTATAAAGAGGCACGACCGATCGTCCAAAAGAAGATAAAGATATGCAAAGAGAAGCGTGACGCCGCACGGAATGAAACCGACAAGCTCTTGAAAGTCGGTTTCATCATCAAAGCACAATATACCACATGGCTGAAAAATATGGTTATGGTGAAAAAAATGTAATGGTAAATGGAGAATGTGCACGTATTATACCGATCTCAACAAGTACGTGTTCGAGGTAGAAGATGAAAAAATTGTGCGTTTCATGCTCGCTCACCGTGTCATCGAAGTAAACCTAGAGAAGTGTAGGGCTATCACTTGAATGTGGAACCCTGAAAATATAAAGGAAATTCAAAAGTGGATCGGTCGGTTAACAACCTTATCCATATTTATACTTAAAATGGTAGAAAAAACAATGTCCATGGTCCAACTCTTACCAAAATCACCTATTTATAGTACTTATTATTGGACTTTATCAATTTTATTGGGCTTTTTATTTTTATACCTTATATTTACTAAATATATTCTTAATATTTTTGACTTATCTATTTGAAATTTGTTTCATATTAGAACTTTTTTTATTGTTTTATATCTTTTTATAATTGTATTTAACTTTTATGAGATAAGGGTCTCTCGACCTTTTAACCAATACCTTCAAATGTCATTTAATTAGTTTTACTAAACACTATAATACTGATAATATAAATGAATAAAAAGAAAAAAAAATCTATGAGATATATGTACATAATAGAAAAAGGAACAAAACAAGTATAGTTTTAATCAAGTTTCATCGCAATTTTTTATCTTAATTTACTCAAAAAGTACAAATTACTTTCTAAAGTTGCTTATAGAATTAAAACCTGAAATCTCATATTGATTAAGAGATAATTTTTTTTTATTATATGTGTAGGTAAAAATCTTATTTTACAAATCGTATTTATTAAATTAATAAATTTTAAACTATAATTATTATTAAGTTGTTTTGCATGTAATAATATTTTGTGGTTCTTTCACATAAGTAATAAAAAACTGTATACTGTTAACGGAAGCAATTCGATCCACACTGTACCTGATGCCAGAGAATTCATATCCGTAAACAATTATATAATATTTTCTTCAATAATTTTTCTATTTTATAAAAAATTATTTAATGAATATTTGAGCATAAATATAACACAATACATATATATCCATTATTTTTAAAAAAGACACAAATAAGACACAAATTTTATATTTATCAAGTATAAAAATAAAAATAAGTGTATATTTTTACTATAAGAGTATACTCAAACATGTTATCATTTCTTTGGTTAAACAAATGAAGTTAAAATCAATTTTTAAAAATCACCAATGAACTACCATCGTTAAGAAAATATTGGACGTGACTGGAAGATTGGAAAATTTGCTCCGAAAAATATTGCTAAGTGAACATTTTTCTAGTTTTGATTTTTTTAAAACACATGTTTAAAAAGTGTCTTTGCAATTAATATATATTGTTCATAATTCTTTGTTATCCCATTCTTTTACCATTTTCCGTTTCTTTTTTCAATTTGATGCTTGTTGAAATGTCAAGTTGCATTGTGATACCTAACATGAGAACTTTTATAAAAAAAAAAAAATAGTGAATCTTTTCATTATTTGAGTTACACGAAATCAAATTCAAACTATCATGTTTTTTTATATCTAAGATATAATTAAATAATTGGTTCATGTAACATTTATTTAGTTATTTTGATTCCTAAAAAACTATCAATATTTACCTCTAAATTTCAAATTTTGTTATTTTAGTTAATCCATTAAATGCTTTTTTGAGATTTTTGTGATTTTCAATTATATTTTCTCTGAAAAATAAGTTGTTGAATTAAGTGTTTAGTAATAAACTATAAATTAAAATTATTTTACTTTTCGTTATGAAATAATTGATGCACTCTACAAACAAAATTCTTCAAACTAAATTTTTTGAAAAGCAAACTTGTAACCTTAGACTCTAATATAAGTTAATGGACTAAATACTTATCATTAGACCAAAAAATATATCTAATAATTAAGGTTAAATTTGTTATACTTAAAAGTTAAGGTGTCATTAGAGGATTACCAGTATAAGACTTGCAAAATAATAAGTTTTTATGATATCTTAACGTCTCTTGAACAACAAGTTTTTATGATATCTTAACGTCTCTTGAACAACAAGTTTTAGCATAACTTGTAAATTTATTTGGCCCTCCTTTTCTAAGATCTCTGTCACTGATTACAAGACAATTTTTTAAAATCACAAAACAGTACATGCATATGTGGTTCTACATAAAGAACTTAGTATTGATGAATCGACAACAAATAATCAGATTTTGGATTAAACTTAGATAGCTTGGTCTTTGTTGATTTGAAAGGTTATCATAGCACACAAATCATTGCGTTTCTCAAAGCCTCCAAGGTATTATAACTGGGAACATATTCCTGGAGGACAGTGCATAGTTTGTAATGCAAAATGATGTGTAATTGATACTTTTATCATTATGAACATGCATGTTCATGGAGTTTTCAAGTATAGTATATATAACTAGTTATATAATGATACGTATCCTGATAAATATGCAGAAGCACGACAATAATCCAAATCACATCGACAAATATCATACTTTGTCATCGATTACTTCAATGTTGTCCCCAGTACACTTGCATGAAACTGCATACTGTAAAAGTATTTTGTAGTTTCTACAACAGAGCAATAATAAGCTTACAGAAAATTACAAAGACTCTTAATAAATCCATAACCTGTGAATGATGTAAATGGATGATTATGAGAATCCATGGCCCCATCAGACAAGCCACAAAAAAAGGCATGACAAATTCAAAGTGTCCTAGGTTTTTTCAGCAAAGCCAGAGGGTGCAATGCTGCCATATACATCTCGTTCAGCACGACCCCACCTCAACACCAAATTACAACAATCTGAACTGAACCAACCATGTTACAAATCACATCTCATTCCCCTGTCTTACTTCATCCCCGTAAATTATTGGAATTCCTTCACCAACCACTTCAACGTCGTTATTTGCAGCTTGTACAATAAAAAAAGGAGAAAAAACTAGAACGATACTAAATCCATAACCTGGGAATGTGTCTCCATAGCCACTCAAAGGGATGATGAGGAATCACCACTCCATCTAACAGCAATTGGACTCCTCACAACGTGACTTCCATCAGTCCATTCAATTGACCCAAAGCTGTCAGAAGTAGCGGGCGTAACTCTGCTAAACGCAACCTCAAATGCCTGTGTCTTGTTTTCACCACTGAACACAAGTGTGTTGGGAGACACAGTAACATCAACACCAGGTGGAGCATTCACTTTCACAGTGTAAACAGCATCAACAACACTTCCCACATTAGTAACAACCCTTTTGTACTTAACCAAATCACTTCCCCTACCCAACTCCACAGAGAAAGAAGGGTAATTCAAATCACCCGGACTAGCCAATCTCCCAGTCCTACCCACTATCCCTTCACAAGGGTTTGCAGCAGCAGGCTCTCTAGTGAAAACCGCAATCTGATTAGCATCATACCCAATTGAGCACAAAAACGCCAAATAGTCATTAATATCAGAATCATAAACCAAGCCAGGGTTAAGAGCCCTATTGGGATCAACATGACCAGCCCCATGAGTAAACGGATTTGACTCCTTTCCAGTTCCAAGATCCTTAATATTCCCTCCAGAATTGTCCACATTATAAGCAGTTGTCATCAAAGCAGACTTAATAGCCGCAGGTGACCACTCAGGATATGCTTTCCTAAGCAATGCAGCAATGCCACTGGCATGAGGACAAGACATAGAAGTCCCTGAAATAATGTTAAACTCAACCCTCCTAGGATCAATGTCCAAATCCGTAGGTCCCACTCTCCCAGTCCACCCTGCCAAAATGTTAACACCAGGAGCAATGACATCAGGTTTGAGAATCTCCGAAGTGAGATGGTTGGGTCCACGGCTAGAAAATGAAGCAACTTGAGGAGCAGAAGGAGATCCCCCAATCACAGTTCCTTTAAACTCAATAGTCGCAGTTGGGTACTGACTCAACCTTATATACTTCTTGATCTCATCCCCTGCAATTTGACCCACCATGGTAGCTGCCAAAAGATGTGCATCAGCAAGAAGCTCTTCACCACTCTCGGCAGTGTTAGCCATAATCATTCCCAACCCACCAGCAAGCTTCACTGCACTCCCCTTCTCAACCCTTGCATTCCCACCCCTATCGCAAACAACAATCTTCCCTTGCACTTTAGAAGCTTCCAGAGACCCCAGGTAACAGTACCTGTTCCCACAATCTTTAGCATAAACCAATCGAAGCTGAAAATCAGGTAAACTTTCACCGTAATACAAAGACACCCCACCAAAAACCCTTCCATCTCCGAGAATAACATCAGCAGGAAACTCTCGATCGATGGTGGAAGCTCCAACAGTTAAAATCCACGGTGCAATGTTCACAGCAGTGAAGGGACCAGGCCCTGAGTTCCCAGCGGAACACGAAACCAGAACATTGTGACGAGCAGCGCCGAAAGCTCCCAAAGCGATCGAATCACGGAAATACTGCGGCGCGTAACCTGAGGAGCCGACGGAGAGTGAAATCACGTGAACTCCATCCGCGACAGCCTCGTCCATGGCGGCAAGGATGTCGGAATCGAAGCAACCGTATTTCCAGCAGATCTTGTAAGCGGCGATTCTGGCTTTCGTGGCCATTCCTCTGGCTTCGCCTTGAGCGTAGTGAAACAAACTTGCGTTGGAAACGACACCGCCTGCGGCGGTGGAAGAGGTGTGCGTGCCGTGGCCTTCGGTGTCTCGCGGAGACTTCGATTCGGCGGATTCATCGATTGGTCCATCGAGGTAGGCTTCGTAGCCTTTGTAAAAGGCTTTGGCGCCGATGATCTTTCTATTGCAGGAGGACGCGGGGAAGTCGCGTGAGACTTCGCAAGATCCTTTCCACGTGGAGGGAACCGGAGAGAGGTTGTCGTCGGAGAAGCTCCTCAGTTCCGGCCATATTCCGGTGTCCAATACGCCGACGATGACGTCGTCCGCGTAGTCGGAGTTGGGCCAGAGGCCGAAGGATTCGGCGAGGCCGAGGAAGCGCGGGGTGTGTGTGGTGTGGGGGTGGCGGACCTGGTCGGGCTCAACGGCGAGGACGGCGGGGTGACGGCGGAGGTGAGAGAGCTGTGAGGGCGTGATACGGACGGAGAAGCCGGCGGCGGCGGCGGAGTAGGTGTAGAGGAGGGTGGCTGGGTGGGGGGAGGGAGGGAGAGAGTGGAGGATGGAAGTGTACCAGTTGTGGTGTGTGGAGAAAAGCGTGGGCTTCTGCGATTGCGCCACGTGGACTATGTAGGTTCGTGGAGCGTCCGATGAGGATGAGACAGAATCAAGAACAGAGAGAAATATAAGAAAGTGGAAGAATAGGAGAGAGAATGAAGAGGTAAGAGAAGAAGCCATTGTGTGTTCCTTCAGAATAGGAGCAGAGTTGGTTTAATAAGGTTGTTGTGTCACATGGCTATGGGTTCGTTTTTTTGGTTGTGTTTCCGCTGGTGAACACACATTATTACTATGCCATGTATTTAAACTAAAAATAAGGGAAGGTGAAGAGTTGCAACATATTAAATTAATAATAATTGGATAATTAGGGTATGGGTGATAGTGGGCCCACCCAAGGACTGCCCAATAATTGAAGGACGCATGGCTCTTCCAGGGTTGCTCATTTAGACGTTTTGTTATGAATTATCAAATCCTCTTTTGTCTTTTAGTCCAAAAATATTCTACACACAAATTATGGGTAGGGCTCCATCTCTATATATCTCTATAAATATATATATATTATATTATGATATGACACAGATATTAGTGTTTGGATTTGCGTAACAAATTGGTAGTAGTTGGCAAGGACGTTATCTCTTATGATTTTTTTTTTGTTAATTTTTTAACATTTTTGTAAAATAAATAAAAAAATGTTTAAACTACTAACACCTTTTTAATTGATAACATTTTGATTTAATTTTAAAAGATTATCTTAACATAAAAAAATCGCTGTTAAATTTTAAAGGTTTTCTTTTACAATTAAGCTCTTGTGTTTTGAATTTTAATATATTTTTATTATAAAAATTTACAAGATTTTAAAAACCTTTATACTATTATAAGATTGGAAAAAATGTATTAATTTTTAGAAAACATTTAAAATTATAAAAGAAAATTAAAAATAGTAAAAACTTGTAAGATTTTGATAAAATAAAATAAATGTATAATCTTTTAATATTAGCTAGTTCTAATTTTGTGTACTAGTGTTTTATGAATTAATATTTTTTCCTAAAATAACATTCAACAAAGTCAAATACCCTCCCATTGTTTTTTTTAAGTAACTTGAACAATTATTAAGAACTTTAGTTAGTTGTGGATTTGTTAGTAAACATTTAAAATATAATATAAAATATAGTTTATCTAATTTTATTTGACTTGAATTAAGTCAACTCGGTTTGGTTTAGATCTGAGTAGATCTAGGTTCGGATCAACTCAACACAATCAAAATTTATGTTAACTCATTTTGATCTATGTATGAGCATAATCAACTCGATATAGGTTCAAGCTAACTCAAGTTAACTTGGATCCATGCCAACTCAACTTAACTTGGTTATGAGCTCACTCAACATGGATTCTCGTATTGATTTGCATTTGGATCGACTTTGCTCAATTAGAGTTTGGACCAACTCAATTCAATATAGACCTAGACTGACTTGAGTTTGGGTCAACTTGACTTAATTCTGACTCAAACCAACTCGATCCAACTTTTCATGAATAACTCGATGATACATTATTTAGATTTGATCGAACCTAAAATTTCATAATTCGAAATGATCATAACTTGATTTTGGATTTCCAAAATCCAAAAAACTATACAATATATATTCAATCCAAATCTAATTAAATAACTGAACTTAAAATTAAAAAATTTAAATTTATATTAATATTAATTCATTTAAATAGAATTAAAATAATATAGATTTAGATAATTATAACTAGGATTTGAAAATTTAAATTTTGTTTTTACTCTTAAAATTAATAAAGTAGATGCTAGCAATGCAATGTCATTGCCTGGACTTAATCTGTCTCGTAACATTTTAGGGCCCTTTAGTGTTTTTTTCCACATATTTTCTATAGTTTTCCTCTACCTTTTCAAACCCTACTTTTTCAAAATGGAAGAAATAATGCAAAATGTTAGTATAGTACTATCCAGAAAGGTAGTTTTCTGTCTATATTTTCAAACCCTTAAATACACTTCACAATGAGAATGAAATCCAAATTTTAAAAGATTCTGACAATGTACTTCTTTTGACAAAGTCCATGACAAGTAAAATGATATACAAAGAGTGTCACTTTAAACTTAGATTAAATGCAAATAAAAGGTAAATTCTGATTCAAATCAATACTATTAGCATTTTCTTAAACTAAACCTATCAGGATTCATTGATGGAAGCAAATGAATGTGAACATTCACCACAAACTTTTAACTCATTATAAACATTATTTAACTTCACTAGCACTTGTTAGGAGAGAGCTAAATCCAAAATTTTCCTACTCTTTTAACTTTTAGTATTTTGAAAGCAAAAACCTTTCACCACTTTCAACTGTGTTGAACTCAACTCACGTGTCCAAGATTAAATCTACTTTATTCTTATAATAGACATCAGCTTAATCGATATATACCATTTATATAATATAAAAAATAAATTTTAAAAAAATTAACTTTTATAACAATATTGCATTTCAGTTGAAAACTATTATTTAAAAACTGATTTAATATTTTCACCTATTCTTGAAAATTAGAATAGTCACTTTATAATAAGAGTTTCATCAAAACAATAAAATCAAATCAACCACAAGCTCAAATTCATATCACTAAAATCAAAGCTTTTAAAAGAAAAAAAAAATATAGTTATTCAAATCATTTTGTTACTCTTCTTAAAAGAAATCTTAATTTAATTATATATTGTATGCCGAAAGGCATTTTATTTACCGACCATTTATCTTAACAAAACGATATTAAATTCATTAAGAAATATGTTATCGACAGATAAGACGAATTCATAATAAAAGTTAATTATTATTAAAGTAACTAATCTCCTTCTATGTAAGGTTAATAAAGTATTAGACTTTTATGGATATAGAATAATCTTTTTATATGAAAAGACTCGTAGAAAAACTATCAATAGGTAAAAGTTTCAAAGATAAAAGGTAATAATTTTTCAACTACAATATCTATAGCTTAAATATATTCACCGTTAACTTTAACGTCAAAGTATTTTTGCAAATAATTTTTGTGAGTCTGAGAAATCAAGATACCGAACAAAAAATCTGAACTTTTCCTAACATATATCATTTAAATTTTGATTGTATACCATACTACTGTGCTGATAAAAAAAAATACCATACTTACTGTTTCATATAAAAAAAAAAAACTTTTGAAATCCTTTAAATCTTTTAACATGCTACAAAGTCTTACCTTAATATAGAAATTTCAAAATAATTGATTTATTAGTTTTATAATATGCTGGTATAATGCAGTGTCTTCTGCACTAGTGGACCATCTAACGATTTATAATTAAATAATGTCTGATCCACTTATTTTAACACCATGGTTTTTATTTTGAAGATATTCAAAGATGTTACATCGGATCATGCAGATTTTTATTACATTTTTTAAAAACATCAAGATTCTCTTATAAGAAATAAAATAAAATATCAATATCGGGAATTATTTACAAAATACACGTTTGAAGCACGCTAGCATGTGCAATATTTTATATTTTTTGCAATATCTTATTGATACTATATAGTTAAAATCACATGTATGATTGAGTTAAATTTTTTAAAATGTAATCATTAAAATAGTCTTAATGGAACTTGTTACTAAAGTAGTCCAAAATGTCTTTTTAATGTTTTACTTTCCTCTAAACTGAAGTATAATGACGCTTTAGATATCTGTGAAATTAATAAACGTGGAAAAATTCCTTCAAAAGGAAGAATTACAAATACTTTATTGTGAAAATATTTTTATTTAAAATTATATCATTTAATTTTATAGTAGCTGCTATTTTTTTTTATTAAAGCATGTGACAACTTAATAAAAATATAAAAACAACCCCAAAGAGTATTGGTTGCAATAACTCTCTTTTGAGATATTATTTTTGGGTATTTAAGATGACTGTAGAGAAAGGACCAGCACCACTTATCAAGGACCAGCACATGTCTACACTAATAATAACACATATAACAAGTTCCTTCAAGAAAAAAAAAATGTAGAGTGAAAAAAGTGAGGGCTGCAGATATTAGAGTAGAAAAAAATACTTTTTTTATTCTATAACAAATAAAGATGTTAGGGATCTAAATGTTTTACTTTTTTATTCAATTCTGAGAATAAATGAGTAAAATTCAGAATTTTATCTTTATTATATTTTTTTTATTAATGGAAGATAAGAACATTTTATATTATATAGAATTTTATCTTTATTATATTCTTTTATTGATTGAAGATAAGAACATTTTATATTGTATAAGTGAGTATAAATTTTATTTTATGAGTTGATTTCTTAAGGTTAACTCTATTTTCTAATAGAGTATCAGAGTCATTTAGAATCTATCCCAATGACAATTTGTTGTCACTATTGGACCACCCATAATTATATAGTCTCACACACTGCAGCTTCGGCGTGATGAAATGTGTTGGAGATCTCACGTCAACAAAAGATAAAGATATTTCATAATATATAAGTGAGTGTAATTCTCACCTTATGAATCAATTTCGATTTTGTAAAGTTGAGTTAGAATCAAAGTTCACTTCCTAATATATATATATATATATATATATATATATATATATATTATTTTAGTTTTTTTATAAATAGAATAAAAGGTGAACAAGTTCTAAACTCAAAAAAAAAAAAAAACAACAACAAAAGGAATTAATATTTATCTATGGAGGGGTCATTACCTGAACCTTTTTTTTACTAACCTAAAATAATGCATGATACTAAACAAATGTTGAAGATCAACTACCATAAAATTTTTAGAGTCGTAATGTACCAACACATAGTTTACAATTTTGAATTATATCAATTAAAACTTTATACTTTTGTAATTTTTTATTTGTTTATGATGTGAGGAGGGCATCAAAGATTATGTAAGGATTAAGAAATCCAATTAATAGAATAATAGCTAAGAATAATAAAGAGTTTCTAAATTTTTTATTAATCACTTTATTTAAGGCATATCTTGGGATGGAAAAAAGACTGTAGAAGATGTTAAGAAATAAATATAGGATGATGTAATAATTGTTCTGGAATTGATGTTCAAATCGATGAAAAATTAAGAGCATAAATATCCCATTATACTTTGCCCAAATTTATTTTCTTCCAATTAAATGATTATCCATATATAATAGAGATATCCCTATTATATACATATATATTATGTTTTTTACATTTTAATAAATATTAATATTACAAATATTATTCTTTAACTTTAGAAGAAAATTTAGCATTTACTAAAATTACTTCATTCATTTTTTTAATCTAATTTTCTACAAATTAATTAAACATTCTATTTTTATTTGCTTATAATTATAAATTCTCTCGAAACTTAAATCGTCACAATAACAAGCATTTAATTTTAACCTAAATATAACTCAAAATAGGTACATGAAAGCGTCTTTTGAGTCGTTGTAATAAAGTTAATTTGATTGTTTTATTTTGTCTGTATTCACCCAATTATTCCAAAACAATTTGTAAGGTAATTGTAAATATCATAACATGCATAAAGTAGTTGTAATAATTGGATATGTTGTACGGACCCTGCTAACCAAAGATACATGTGTGAAACACATGAGAAGCATGGATCTGAATCAGGATCTATAAAAAGGCTTTTACCAATCCACTTTTTAACATGTACACAATTTTTAAAATAATTCTTTTTTTAAAGTGACTTTTAAATTATTTATTTTGAAAACTTTTTCACAAAACATACATTTTGTAAAAGACTTTTAAAATGAATTTTTTGGGATATATGAAATTTATTTTAGAATAAACTTTTTGTAATGTAACTTTTCAGAACATAAATTTTTTTACTGTTCTTTTTCTTTAAATGTAGCCTTTTTCTTTTTTTCTTATTTTTCAGTGGTAGTGATAGCAATGGTAGGGTGCAGTGAGAAAAAAGCAGACAGAATGATTGGATCATTTCACCTAGTTTGTGGGATTTAAAAATAGGGTGTGGGAAGTAAAAACCATGTATCTTATATAAAAAAGTATTCTATTTAGTATTCAAGATAACATTATTGAAATTCACCAAGATCATTTAATTATAAGAAGCAAGTATCATCATTCGTGTCGGTCAATTTTAGTTTAAAACTATTTAGTGCTAACGTTATAATTGTATACTTCTTTTTTCTATTTTCTTTTACCATGTCGGAAAAAAAAAATTAACACGTTCATTTTATCACTCACGACTTTATTTTTTCCTCATTATTTTTATTTCTAGACATCCAAACATATACAAGAGAACTTTAAGGTATCATCAAGCTTGTCAACACTTACATAGCAAAACACAACACAAAATTAAAAGTAACTAGCCAATTAAAATCAGTGTACAATTTCATACTCTCAGAAATTGTAAATAGTAAATCCATTATATATATATATATACACACATAATTTTAAAATACAATAACATCGTAGAAATTATTATATATTGATATTGTTCGTAGATATGGACCTATAAGATGTATATATATGTAAGAAACCAAGATGAATTCATACACAAAGAGATTGCTAGAGTACTGAAATACCAAATGCCCTAAAAGGAAAGTCATCATCATTCAATTAGACTCATGAAGGGTGAAAGTGGTAACCGTGTTCAATTTTCAACAAATGTGAAGTGACTGCCTATAGTATTGTCAATTGGATTGACGAGTAATTTGGATATACAAAAATGGCATTTTCAGCTGGAGCAGTGATTTATCCTTGCTATATAGAGACCAATATTTTCTTTCTCTAATTTCTTTTGTCAGCTGTCACAACAATCATAGCACAGGACCAGCCCAAAGAGATGTAGAAAACATGCTGATTTAGATCCATTGAAATCAGCTTAAACCAGCAACAGTTATAAATCCCATTGCAGTGCATATCCTGAAAGAAAGAAATATGACATAAAGGGTGATGAGACCCATTCCTAATGTTCTGTTAGGATGCATGTTCTTGGTAGGTAGCAAAACAAGTGCCAATAGCAGTCCTGCGATCAGAAATCCCATGGTGTAAAATAAGCTATTGTCTTTAGGCACCACGTACAAAGAGGGTTTCTTAGACCAGGCCCCAAGCAGCAGCGAGATTCCCAAACCAACAAGTGTGTTGAACATAGGACCTGCATAGCATCCAGATATAGCAATCTGAACCCCATCCTCTCCATCCAATGCCAATGCAATATTTGACATCAAATCTCCCATTGAATTTCCCCATGCTAATACAGTTAACCCCAAGATGGATGGATTAATTCCGAAAATTACACCAAATCCTACCAATAGAGCCACAAGCTCGTTTGCTATTATGTAGAACCACACTATGCTCATGATGAATCCTCCAAGAACCCAGGCAAGTAAAAATTGAGGTGGCGGATGATTGGATACAGTGTATTTATAAGCGAGAATGCCAAATGTACATCCAAGACCAACACCAACACAATTAGAAAGTATAACGCCCTGATTACTCACACTATCTCGGGTGCTAAACAAAACGCCCAGGAGAACGGGAGCCAATGAAGCACTGATCACAGCATAAGGTTTTGACCATACTTCTTCATTGACCATTGGAATTGTGAAACGCCTAGGAATAGCCAGTGGAATCTCCATCAGCAGAAAAAGTTTTGAAACTGAAAATGACAGCCTGGTGTTCTCCACAGACCCATCAGTCCATCCCCAGGGAGGCCTTTCATCATCCAAAAAGTTGATTTTGCTTGTATGGTTTGAATATATTGCCACATTTGAAGACCACATCCACTGGGGTAACGATGGAGGGAGGCGGGGAGGATCGCTTTCAGTGTCTTCAAGCAAAGAGCTATAGATCGAAATATCCTCTTCCACACCTAGAGAGAACACACTTCCCTGGACAGGAAGCAATGGTGTGACAACATCTAATTTCAATCTCTGTGCATGTTTCCTCAATATCTCATTGGCAGCAACAATGAACGCATACACAAAATAAATGGATACAAAGGCAATGGTCGCCCCAACACCCACCTTACCAACAACCAAAATCAAGAGCAGCGAAAACAGAGTCACTAGAAAGAAACTCACATCCCTTACAAAGCATCTTAGATCAATTCCAACCTCCTTCTCCGCAACGCATAGTGACACAGTCCCAACAACAATAGTGGTAACAAAAAGAGCACCACCCAACACACTGTTAAGACCAACCTCACCACTTTCAGCACCCACAAAGGAAGCTATACTAGCAAACACATCAGGTGCTCCATTCCCAAGTGGAAGCAACACAACCCCAGCTACAGTTGGAGGCAATTTCAAGAGCCTTGACAAATTCTCAAGAGAAGGGCAAAAGTAGTCCGCAGCAGTGTTCCCCAAGAGATAAAACAAAGCAGCAAGCCATACACCCAACCCTAGATAACCAAACACTCTAAAGCCCTGACATGTACAGTAGAAAAATTTCAAGTAATCAATATATCCATCAGAAGAACACTGTGGATTAACCTCCAAGAATTCACAGGGACTGGCATAACCATCATGGTTGACCAACCCAGAACAGAAGTCAGAATTATTCACACCTAAATCCTTCTCACCGGCTACACTTGAAGTGTTGGCGCTGATTTCAACCATTCGACGGTGAATCACAGAAGACCCATCTCTAAAAATAGCATTTTGAGGCAACCCGTGGCCAGCAAAATGGGAATATTGCCTCAGAATCGGGTTGCGAATGATGTCCTCACGATTGTAAAAGAAGAAAAACAAAACCACGGTACACAAAGCGTTGAAAACCCCATAAAAACTTCTACGTTTTGCACCAAAAAAAGCATTTGGCGCTTTCATTTCCAATATTAATATCCAAGGAAAGAATTTGGGGTCCGAATTATGAAATCCCAGAAACGGAAAATATTCTAGGGTTTGGATCTCTAGAAGGAGGAACGAGACGCGAGAGAGAAAATTGAGGGGAAAATGGAGAGGGGAAAGATTGCATTACAGAGAAGTGGAGTGAGAAATAAAGAATAATGAAGATTACCCGAATAATTGAAGAAGCAGAGCAGTGTGGGTTCAGAAAGGTACTGCTTTGGGGTTTTCGATGTTCCTTCACACCAACAGAAAACCTCCTTCGCTACCCACACCGATATGATCATTTTTATTTTAAGATCATTTTCTTGTTTTTAAATTTTTATAAAATTGTAAATTTTTTATATTGATAATATGTTATGTTATAAGACATTCCATTTGATTTTATACTATATTAAATTTTATTTCTGGAATACAAAAAATCTATTCTCATTTTTTTTAAAATATATTTTTCAATTTTATGAATAATTTTGAAATTTCCAAAATTGATTGGGTGTGATTCAAAATGATTGTATGCAGGAAGCAATTGCCAATGAGTGACTCAAATTTGTCTAGGATCCAACACAGTGAAGGGTCAGCTCCTACCAAGCCCAAAAAAGGTATTCATAAAATTGGGCTCCTTCTATTTACACTCCTTTACCTTTGTTTTTCCTCTTTTGAAAATACTCTTATTTCCTTTGCACACACCACTCTCTTGCTTACTGTATGTTCTTTCATGCTTTCACTCCCTCAGTCTTGTAAAAATGATTTTAATACCATGAAGATTAATTAAAATTAATTTTGTTTGTATCCAATTAAATTAAAAATAGTACTTTCCAAATATTATCTCATTTTTTCTATTAAAATCTTGGTAGGAAATGTGTCTTTAAAAAATATTTTTTTGTTTAACTTTTTGAAAAACTATTTTTATCAAACAAGGTTTTATGCTCTAGAATGTGTACATTTTTATAATGTAAAAAAAAAAAGTGTGTCTAAGAAACATTTTTCAAAGTCACTTTCATTAAGTTTGGAATGTACTTTCCATAACATATTTTTATTTTTTTTAATATTTAAAAAATACCTTTCATAACATTATTTTGTGATTTAGAAAGTACTTTCTGAAATATTAATAAAAAAATTATTTTGTAAAGTACTCTTCAAAATGTTAAAAAAAATGTATTTTGTAAAGTACTTTCTAAAATGTGTTTTGAAAATTACATATGAAATATAAAAGAGTATTATATGGATGTTGCAAATCAACCATAAGAGATATTGTATCTGAAATTCCGTGACATAAGATATTTTTATTAGACTATTGTTAGAACCAGAATTAAGCAAAAATATTTCTATTGTCTTTTTAATAATGCACAAGATTACTCTCATTTCTTATGTTATTGAAATTAATTAATATCACTAATTATTCCTTAATAATTAGATTAATGAGTTAATTTAATAGTAATTGATTTCTTATTGATCACTAAAGATAATCAATATTGAAAAATAATACAATAATGCATGAGTCAAACTTTATCCTTATAAATCTCATTCATTGGGAAGAATGCATAGGAATCTCATATTCAAATGTTTCTATTTCGGCAACTAGATTCACACAATAATTTTGTTCATTAAAAACTTATTATTTCTTTATTTGTTTGATTGCTACCTTCAATCTAAATAAACAATGAAAAAAATGTTTCAATTTTTACTTACAATGATTTTTAACAAATTAAGGGAAGGATTAAGTTTATGAATAAAATATTTCATTAAAATGTCACTCATGCTCACTAGAGTAAATTAGAAAATTAACAATATCTAATTTCTAAATACTTTCCTTATATTTTAGAATGTAAAAAGAGAAAATAGTATTATAGGAATTAATTTTCGAAACATTCTCTTTAAAATTCCAATATATTCTTTCTACATTTTTTTCTTAACATTTCGATTCAAGAATATGAAAATTAGAAGAGTGTTCTCCAAAGTATTTGTCGAAACATAGAAGAAAGTGTTTTGAAAAATACTCCTTACAACACATTCTACTATTTTTACATTCTAAAATGTATTTTTTGAAATACGTTTTTATTTTCTTTATTTACATCCATGAAGCAAAAATTAGTTTCCCAAACGTGCCATTTTAAAAAAAGAAACGAAGGGAAACGTATTGTGTGAATAAAAGAGAGTGCAAATAGCAAGAACGTAAAATTAAACCTTAGGTCCAACAACCTTGTAAAAATCTATCCAAACACATGAGATAGTTTTGACAAAATGATAGTACCACTACAAGAAAATTATGAAATAGAAATCAATTTTTAGAGAGAAAAAAATAATTAATTGCTATAGTGACTAAATTAGAGTCTATTTGAAAGACTAAAAAAATTTTGGTTTATAAATTGGTTTATATTATTATTAAATGGTTTCTAAATTGATGTCTAATTAACAAACCAAGGTTTTTTCTACCAAATTTAGAATCTAAATAATTGGTAGCAAAAACCTTGGTTGCTAATTAGACACTAATTTAAAAATCATTTAACAATAATATAAAATAATTTAGAAATGAATTTTTTTTTAATCTCTAAAATGATATCTATGTTGGAGATCTCACGTCGACTAGAGATTAGAGCCTTTCATTGTATATAAGTGGGTGCAAACCTCAACCTCATGAGCTGGTTTTATGGGGTTGAGTTATGCTTAAAGTCCACTTCGTAATATGGTATCAGAGTCATTTCGAGTCTATCCTAGCGAGTATTTGGTGGCCTTGACTAGATATTAGAGCCTTTCATTGTGTATAAGTGGGTGCAAACCTCAACCTCATGAGCGTGAGTTAGACTTAAAGTCCACTTCGTAGTAATCTAATTTAGTCATTATAGCAACTAATTATTTTTTGTCTCTAAATATTGGTTTCTATTTTTGCAGAAAGTTGAAATATTATTTGGTGTTTATAATAGAAAGTTATTTTCTAGAATAAATTTCTAAAAGAGAAATCTATTATAAAATAGGTGTTTTGTAATGCAAAGTTATTTCCTACCTTCTAGAAGAGAAAAAAACCCTCTCATAATCATTTTTTTCATTTAATACTTTTGATGATTGCAAGAAGAATAATGATAGAGTGCGGGAAAAAGCATCCATATTATTAACAACGATGTTGAGAGACAATTAGAAGAAAAAAAAAACATGATTCATACAAAAGTCAAACAATGAAAATAAAATCAGAGACCAAAGTAATAATTTTTCATTCTATTATTGTTTCTTCTGCGAGATATTTTTGGTAAAAATAAGCAAAATATATAAGAAAGGTGTTTTACAAGTGTAGTCATACAAATTGGACACGTCTAATATAAGAGTTTCCGAATTGATTTGTGTAAGAAATAGACAGAAGAAATTAAAGTAAGATTGTGACATTACGTGTTAAAACAAATACATAGTTGGCTACTTATCATCGTTTTCTTCATCCTGGTTAAGTCTGATTTGAAGTCAATAGATTCGATTGGTTTGTTTGTTTGTTTTTCCACGCCCTTCATCTCAAGAACTCTCTAGAATCCACATGCAGTTTTTGGTAACTGTTCTTGTAAAATCTAGGGCATAACCGCAGGCCTAATTCTGGAAACAACCTACAATCACGGGAACCATTATTATGATGACCTAATTTTGGCACTTAATAATTGCCCAATGGCTTTTGAACAGCACATAAACAATTCTGACAAGATGACAAACAAATGAATGGATGGTTCATGAGGCTATTTTTATATAATGTTAATCACACCATTAAACTAATTTTGTTTCAGCTAATCATCGCTCAGAGCAATGTGAAGGACCCTTTTAACTTATTCAAGAATTTGATAAACTACTTTTCCGGAAAGGGAGGAAAAACACAGAATTGATGGGAAAGTTTGGACGCTTGTTGGAGTTATTTTTGTGGAGGAAACTACCAACCCTTTTCAGAGAATAAGACACTCATTTCTTTTTATATTATATTAACTATCATCCTAACTGGCATCAACATCCACTCATATCTTCCTCAACTACACCAATTTTCACATCAGTTTTGCAACCATTAGTATTACTCATTCGTTGTAGAATCAAACACGGTGGCAGGTGTGATTTGATGATGCACAGAAACCTGTTAAACAGCAAGAGATGACTGCTTTCTGCTTCAGGAGTATAATGTTATTTTGCTTGATAAAGTTTAGCTGAGGACACACAAGTAATGTTCTTGACATGATGATATGTTCATTGAAAGTTGAGCCATTTGGAGCTAAGTGGGGGCTGTCGCAGATCATAATAGAAACACACCAGACCAAGTTCCACCTGACACGTCAGTCTTGTGTTCCAGAATGTTCTGTCTAGGAGCAATTCCATCTGTCATGCGTTCTGTAGCAAGACAAACTCCACTGCTCACTATTTTATCAGTACTCAAACAGTTTCATACACTGTATTTTCAATATGAAATTTACTGGTAAATTCTGTTTGAATACATGTTTTGTTTTTTAATTACAGTTCAGAAAGAATTTGACTCAAATATAAAAGAAAGGAGAGGTTAGTTATCATGTGTGGCAGCCAGAAAGATCTAAAGATGCACAGTGAAGAAAATCACAAATAGATGAGACCATCCAACCACTTTGCATTCCTAAGGCATAATCATAATCATTCCTATGGCTCTTGGTCCCTCTTTGTACGATACTAGCCACCCATCTACTTTTGTTTTCGTGTCATGGCTGCATTTACTTGCAGCTTGTTACCATTTTTATAGTGAATGGGTATATTCAATGCTGATGTGCCATAAAGAGGACAAAGGCCTAAAATAAACTTTGATTAAGTTTGACATACAAGGCAAGGGAGGGATCGTAGACTTGGTCAATGAAACGAAAGTACTGGTAATTTGTATACCCGTGATTTGCTCTTGAATTTTAAGAATGCACATAGCATTGTAGGAGTGGCTATTTTATGCAAAACTCAGCACAAGCTTCAGGTTTATAAACACTACAGATATCCAAGACTGCTTCAACTTCCAACCACCAAGATTTTTTTTCTGTGTAATTGACTCGAAATTATAATGAATGTCAGAAGCTGCATTGTGCATGGCACTAAAGGTAGACCAGTCAATTTTATATTTCACCAATGATTAGTTTTTAAGCCGGTTTGGAGAAGTAGAACTCAATTATTGGTGTCCTTATTTTTCTTTTCACTTTAAATAACCGCAACTGCTTTCAACCTAGCTTAATCAATTGGAGTACAGACAAGATTAGTTGAACTCCAGGATCAAATTTTGAGATTCTGCAGAGCATCGGGACAGCATTGTCCCATTTTCTCTTCAGCTGCATCAATTGTGAAATGTGAAATTTTGACTTCAGTTATGAACAAAATTTTCTTATTTCAAACAATTAAGTGGAATTGAAAACAAGGTAACTGGTATTAGTGAAGCAAAATTCTTGACCAAATTATGTTCAAATTTCTAACAAACAGATTGAAAGTTCTGTACTGGAAAAAACTACAATTGAACATCTAATTTTTCAGCTTATATTTTTCTGTCCTTATTTCTGATGTCTCCTTCCATTTTTATCCAACCAAATACACTGCATTTCCTTCATCCCAATCCTTCAGTGAGGGTAGGGAAGCAGCTCTCTGACCTTGTAAGCACAGAACCATGGATTTCTGTGATGGTCTTAGTTGGACTATTCGGTGTGGACCTTACTCTAGGAGAATCCAAACTCCTTCTAAGAATTTGTCTCATAGCTGATATCAAATGCACTGTTGGATTTGGAGGAGGCCCTGATGCCTTGAACTTTTTGCAGAAGTTCATATGCTTTGCCATTGCTTCTTCTGTGCTAACAAGCCTCTCAGACCTTACTATTTCATCCTTAACAGCCTCGGCACACAACCCACAAACCCATTTTCCATGGTACCTCTCTCTGATTCTTTCTATATAGGCTGGGGTGCACTCTTCTGTTAGTCCACAACAGTCACACACAGCAAATTCAACTTCACTTTGTCCAACTAGCATGCTAGCTGCTGATTGAGTTTCTGGTGCCGATATCACCACAGGGTCAATTATCATCGGTGCAGACATTGCCAACCACCCTGTGAACAAACAATCAACACCAAACAGGTTAATATAACATCATTTTGCTAATATTTGACACAACACAAAAATTCAACGATATGCTTCAATAGACATAAATACAAACGGTTTGCGCCTTTCACAAGACCAATGAACATATTGGTTTTTTGTTCAACAAATAACGAAGAGTTTTCAATCAAGAAGAGAAAAAAATCCAACAAAACCAAGCTTTTCCCTTTTTGAGTTTATGACAAAGCTTATTATTGTTCTGAATGTAATAATATCAAGAAAAATTATTGAACAAAACAAGGAAACTGAGCAGAAAAACATGATAAAATTGTATAAGCAAGCAAATCGAAGAAAAGCAATTGGACGATGATTATTACCAGCAGAAGCAGATCAAAATGAATGAAATCAATTGTTTGTTTCTCTTTTCTGTAGTTCTGCTTGCTGGGTAGGTATTCTTCTCCTCCTCTTCTTATCTCTCTTTCTCCCACTCACCTTCCTCAATTTTTTCTTCAGGGAACAATATCTCAGACATGAAAACCATTTCAGAGAAAACTTAAAACACCTTTTGCTTTCTGCAACCTCCTTCAAAAGATTAAACAAAAGTTTTAATTTTTTTTAAAAAAAAGATAGCTTTGAAGAAACCCAAATCTTATGTGAGGAAACAAAGGGATTATATTTGGCTTCTCCACGGGATCTGCACTCCTAAACTATATATGAATAGTGGGGAAGTTGGGAGAGAGAGAAAGAGAAAGTCACTTTGTAGAGAGAGAAAAAGAAAGAGGTGAGAGAAAAAACATCAATGATTGAGGCTTTAAGGTTGTGGACTATAGTTTAATCCACGTCGACAATTTTTTTTCTTGAATATGTGAATGTTTGGCCATTGATGATTGGATTGCCAGCTAAGCATTATGATATCGTGACTCTCTTCTTACCCAATCTGTGTTGCTCTCTTTTTCCACAAAACAATCTTAAATAAATATTTTCCATATTCATTCATTTTCTTTAGTTAATTGTATAATTTAAGTAATATTTTTATTCAAATTATACGAATAAAATAATAAAATCACATTTTTTAACAAATCAGTCCAGCTTTTTCTTTAAAATTAATCCTCCATATACTTGATTAATATTTTATGTAAATATTATGGTAATAATATTTGGATTTTAGGAATACAAATATTCACAAATAATGTATAAAAAGAGGTTAAATCGTTAAAACAGGTAAATTTTAAAATATTTATTTATTATAAATCTCAATCATTCAATAATCTTCCTATAATTCAGTTTTCAAATGTAAAAATGTAGCAAATTTCTTCGTTAAGAACTAAATAAAGGTTTTTCCATTGATTTAGTCTGAAAAGGGAAATTGTAAAAACAAAATAACAAATGAAAGATATTAAAGGTAAAGGATTAATGGTTTTAATTTTTGGTTAGTTGGCTATTTGGTTTTAAATTATAATCGAGTGGAATGTTTGCAAAAAGGACAAAAAATGAAAGATTTATTGAGATAAAATTAAATTTAAAGATTTATAAAAAAATGGTAGAGTTTTAAGCCAAATCCAAATGAAACTAAATTCTAAAATTTAATTTTGCAGAAAAAAAAAAGTGTTTGTAAAGAAAAGAGGAAAAAGCCAATAGAATTAACTTTTCTCCCGAAAGCATGTTTTTCTCATGGTGAAATGTTCTTCAATCAAATCGTTGCTGACTTGGTGGTGTGAACTCAAAAGGTTACGTGGCAATTGAAGGGATATTAATTTATTATTATCCCCTATCTTTAAGAAACTATTTTAATACGAACCCACGTAAAAAAAATCAATAAAATATAAAATTAATTATATAACATTTAATCTATTTTAATTATTTAAATAATAGAAATCTAAAATTTTTGTACGTCATAATTTTTTTTTCTCATTTGTGAAGCAATATCCAAGTTTCACGTGAAATGTAAATGATGTTAAGAAGGTACAGCTTGCACGATTACCTCATAAAGTGCCTTCTTAATTTCAATTACAGCTTCATTACCTGCCGACTAATACTGATTAGGTCAACACACCAAATATTAATTTAAATCTACAATATTAAGAATTCCAATTAAGAAAGGAAAAATAATACTAACACGATGAATAAAAATAAATGGTTAATAAACTATGTTGATATGTTAAGAAATATTTTATATTATTAGTCTCTAATCCGATTAATTAAAGGCACATGTGGAAGAGAAGAAATAATATTTAATTTTTTTTTTATTTGTGAAGTCAATTTTGTATTGTATTGGCGTATTGGTTGGTAGATGTGAGCGATGACCAAAATAAATACCCATTGGCTCAAATAATATGAATTTTTTTGGTTATTTCATGACCTTTTTGCTATATAATAGTAACAATTTATGCGACTAGTTTTTAATTTAATAATAATAGGGACAAGCATGAGGTGCATCATTTTTGTATTTTTGTCAAGCTACATCATTCTTTTCTTCTCTTGGAGGATTTGATCTTCGTAAGTTACTCAATTTATGCTTCTCGTGTAGATACACCAATTATAAGGTTCTTTCAACTATAACAAGTTTGGTTTTTGTGATTGAGTAATAATAATTAAAACGTACACTCATCATTTTATGTGGATGGTGAGCGAATTTCCTTTTAAAAAATACCAGTTCCTGCTACTTGCAGATTTGTTGTCACAACAATTTGAGATAAAATTTATTCTGTATATTAGATGGATTGAGTTGGCGTATCTTGATAATGTTGGAGAAGATTGAAAAATGAATATGGTAGATAGGAGAGAATAAGGGAACTTATAATTCACTTTGCTTTCGGAAAATACAAGATATAATAATATTATTTTAATAAAATTATATATATAGCTACAAGAAAATCATGAAATATAAATCAATTTTAGATAAAAAAATAATAATTAGTTGCTACAGTGATTAAATTATAGACCATTTTCGAATTAAATTTTTTTTTAGTTTCTAAATTAGTTTATATTATTGTTAAATAGTTTTTAAATTGGTATCTAATTAACTACCAAAGTTTTAACAGCCAATTATTTATATTCTAAATTTGGTAACAAAAATTTTGGTAGCTAATTGGATACCAATTTAGAAACCGTTTAATAATCATATAAACTAATTTAGAAACCATTTTTTTTAGTTTTTAAAATGGTATCTAATTTAGTCACTATAACAACTAATTATTTTTGTTTCTAAAATTGGTTTCTATTTTATAATTTTCTTGTAGTGTATACTATAAAGTGTTATTATCTCTAGTTGGTATCTGTTCTAGTTAAGAAAAATATTTTTTTACTAGAGCATGCATACAATTGAACTATAAATAATGGTTTCTAATCCTAGATAGTGATAGTGTCGTGCGAATGACTGGTCTATGTTGTCTTTATGTTGAATTGTTTCTTTTTGTTTTCTTAATTGTATTAAGTTTTAATAACTTTAATCTGTGTAACTACTAATCACCATATTTTTCATCGCATCACTCATAAATACTATGATTGAAAATAATTCGTTCATAAAAATTAACGGACTTGGTCCAAGACCCTACAATATCCGATCTCTAGCATTATGAAGGGAGAAAAAGAATTTAAATTTGATGAGGGTCGAGATGAAAGGGAACCAAAAAAAGGGAAGGGCATGGGGAATTATTCTTGTGGCTAATTATGTCAAGGTTCTCCATATATGGCGTATCTAGTGAGGTATTCTGATTCCAAAGCGTGACAAGTATAAAGTCCAAGAACATATGCATGTACACAAACCCACACTCATGTGGAACAAAACCTTAAGTAATGTTCACTTTGTGTTCCGAAAAGAGTTTGGTTTGCTTTTTTGAGATGAAAGATGGTATGATTATGGTAATAAGAGGGGAGAAGTAAATGGTATGGTATGAATGTGGGGTCAAATATTGGAGAGGTGAAATGAAATTTCGATGCCTTTAATAATTGGTTGGGTTGGGTTGGGTTTGTTTGCAAACGCAGTGCCTCCTACGCAACCACTTGTTTCATCGACCCCACTTTCGTTTCTCATTATTAAAGATATCAAAACCTAACAAAATCAGACAAAAGATTTGTGGTGTAAGTGAAAAAAAAAAACCTATATTTCCTTACAAAGTGTCCAACTAAGATTTGAATAAGTTAAATTTTTTTTGACTTATTCAACCATCTCTTAGTTATCAGATCATCTATAAGAATATAGTGTTATATAGAGTTGATAATTTCAGTGTGAGAGAAATACGTTAAATATCTGACTAATATTAAAGATTAGAATATTTTATAGTATATAATAATTTGAGTGTAAGAGAAATACGTTGAATATCTGACAAGTATTAGATATTAGAATATTTTATAGTATATAAGTAAGTGTAAATTTTATCTTATAAGTCAATTTTATAAGGTTGAATTAGATTTAAAATTCACTTCTCACTACAAGAAAATCATGAAATAAAAACTATTTTTTAGAGACCAAAATAATTAGTTGCAATAGTAACTAAATTAGATACCATTTTAGAAACTAAATAAAAAATTGGATATTTAGAAATGTGTTGAATATCTTACAACTACTAGAGATTAGGATATTTTATAGTATATAAGTGGATGTAAGTCTTATCTTATAAGTCAATTTTATAAGGTTAAGTTTGACTTAAAATTCACTTCTTAATATGATATGAGAAACATTTAAAATCTATTCTATCGAAAGTTTGTTGAATTTATCATACCACCTGCTATCGAACCATTATTGGATCATCCATAAATATATAATCTCTCACCAACACAAATTAACAGTGTCAACCTCAAAAGTGTTTAAATATTATCTTATCATATATATATGATGAGAAAAAGGAAGAGAAGGAGAGTGGAGAGAAAGAGAAATGGAGAAATGAATATTATTATTGGTGATTAAATGTCAGAGTCAAAGTAAAATTGAAGGAGGTTGTGGTGTGTCTGTGATGGAAAAAGAGCAATAAATGAGTGGACCAAAGATTGGCATGGCAATGAAAGAAAGAGGTGGCAGTGTGTGACATATAATTACTGTGCCACTGAGAAGCTCTTCTGACAAGGACTTCCACTTGGACACTGTGACACCCTCTTTGCCTCTTCTCCCACACTGTGTTCCTATTCAGGGACAAACCCATCTTCCAACTCTGCACCTCTCATTTTCCACCACACTCTTTCACCAAATATACTTCCCAACCTCCTCAAAACTGCATTCAATTTTTGGTGTGCCAACTTCTAACATTGTTCACAACCTCACATGCTCAGGGCAACACCTCATTCCACACCAATATATAGGGCATGTGAACCCATGCATCCTTGTTCTTTGCATCCTTTTCAATCTTCAATCTTCACACATGTCTTTCTTACACCTCTTCTATCTATACATATATTTTCCTTTCATTTTTATATACTAAAAAAACAATTATTCTTTCTTTAATATTTTTAATAAATGGCATATTATCATCAATCTTTTTCACTATATACATATTTTCAATGAAAACGTTCATTTGAAAATCATCAATTTACAATTTTCAATATTTCTTTATCTTGGTTCATATTTTAGTAAAAGATTACTTTTTATTCTACTTTTCAAATTATTAGAAAATTTATATTATAAAAAATATTTTTATAAATATATATACACATATATGTCAAAACGGCATTATATTGTAAAAAGTAATAACAAAATAACATCAAATTATTATCTTGTGACACAATATTACTTTATTGGAAACTTAATACATAGATAAAACGTGTAAAATTAAACTTTTTGAAGGTAAAATATACAACAACAAAAAAATGAATGATGGAAATGATAAAACAACGATAATTAAGTAGTGAAGCACATACGATTAAGTTTTTCTTAACTAAAAATCATCTCTAATCATATTTAAAACATTTAAAATATGTTAAGTAGTAATTTTACGATTTTAAATTTAAGCCGATTGAAAACCAAAGCTTAACCATTTGATCAAAGGATAGAAGTTAATGTGAAAGCACTTTTTCAATAAGTTGCCATAAAATAATAACTTTTTTAGTTGAGTGTGTGAATGAGCTAAGATAGGTTATATATATAGATATATAATATGTAATGTGTTGAGTGACCAAACAGGGTTGGTTTTAGGTCAACCGAAACCAAACTTGCTTTTGGGTTTCAACCGAGCAAATGGCAAATATAGTATGAAGTTATTTAATACTGAAATTGACGAATGGGGTTTAATTTAATATTGGTAACATCATTCGTTACGCTGCACACTTATCATGAGTATGGTTAATTAAATCATCAAATTAAAATTAAAATATTTGTTGAAAATGTTACATGAGATACATAAAGTTAAGTTAGGTTTAAAGTTCTCTTCTTAAAATTAAATTTTAATCTTAAAATTTGTAAGTTATGGACCATCATACTTTTGATAACTGATGATTTAATAATATGATTGAAAAAACGCACGCGTAAGCAACACACGAATCAACTGTAGAAAATAAACAATACAAAATTTAATGTAGTTCGGTCATCAATTGTAACCTAAGCAACTATTATATTTTCATTTCTCTTCTACACACAATTACAAGTACTATGATCTCTTTAAATAAAAAATTATAAAGGAAACACAATGATTAAGCTCACTCACCAAACATGATCAACCCAACTCAATTGGTTCTGACTTCATACTCAATATAACAAATATAACAGTTCAATAGTAAGTGACTTGATAAATTCAGTAAATATAAAATTTACACTCACTTATATATTATATATTATGAAATGTCTTAACCACATTTTTAATTAATTATATTAATTTTTTTGCCATTTATGAAGAAGGTGAAGATAAAAAGGGTTAATGGTCAATGATTTTTATAATAATGTGTTGGGATAATAATAATGGGAGTAAAAGAAAAGGTATAGTGTAAGCGATAGGAAGGAACAATGGTGTACGTCACAGAAGATAAGAGATCAGAGAGAATCGGTTCTTCTCGTTATCAAACTCCTAACTAAACAAACACTCTTTTTCTTTATGTAAAAAAATTATTAAAACCCTTTGTAAAAATAAAGAAAAGTCATACTCACAAAAATATCATATTAATTATTTTTATATATAATTGGTATCAATATTAATTGGAACCAAATCTTATTTTATCCTTATATAATGTATATCAAAATCAAATATAACAATTATATATTATATTGTAAAGGAAAAGTTAATACTTGACTGCTTATTTATAATCAAATATTTTTTATTTATTACACGCAAGAAAGTCTACAAATCCAGGTTAATATCGAATGAAATATCTACTCAATATTCAATTATTCTTTTACTTTTTTTTATAAACATTTCTTATTAATTTGAGTGTGAGAATTTTTTTTTGCAAGTAAATATTTCTTTGATCTTCAACTGGAAATTCACGTATAAGGAATCTATAAAGTTCGAAATAGGACAATTTCTCATTTTACATAAAGATAATGTTTTATTTTTTGTAACAATAATCACTTTATATACTAGTGTATTGTAAATTAGAGATTAAAATATAGGTTTTAGTGTAAAAATTTTAATTTATGAAACATATGATTTGAATTTTAAATCTTGATTAAATATGTAGTTGATACAGCATGTAACTAAACTTGTTTGAATGGATAAAATATTTTATTGATTCATAAATTTTTTATTTTTTATTAAATTTTGTATTACCATTTCATTTGAAAGCATATTCCGTAATACCACAAATATAGAAAAAAAAAACTTAACAGATTCTCATTTTGTATATTTTTTTCATATATTTAAAGTGATATATATTTATTTATAAAAAATTATCAGAAAAAAAATTTAAATTAAACAAACTTACTTAAGAGGTTATCTAACCCTTATACAAAATAAAAGAGTAAAAATCACTTTTCTCTATACACAAACAAAAATCCTAAAGAACCGTCTACTACCTACCTCGACACTACCAACTAAAGATAGCAGAAAGATCAAAGACCAATCCTGTCGGCCTAAAGTAACTTATCACTACAAGAAAATCATAAAATAAAAATCAATTTTAGAGACAAAAAATGATTAGTTGTTGGTAGCAAAAACTTTGATTGCTAATTAGATCTAAATTTAGAAACCATTTAAAAATAATATAAACTAATTTAAAAATTATTTTTTAGTGTCTAAAATTATCTCTAATTTAATTAGTAATTAATTATTTTTTATCTTTAAAAATTAGTTTTTATTTTATGATTTTTTTATAATGTATAATTTATTCATTGTGTATAAAATATATATTTTTATTTCCATTATTGATTGGTAACATGGTATGGTCGAGAAAGGTTCTTATGTGTTACACAAAGTGACAGAGTGATTCTTTAAGGAATGCAACACTGTTGTCTCTTTAGTTCTTTCCACTTTTGTTTTCCATTTCTTCCCTGTTTGCCCAAAAATGCCAAAACTTTTCATTTCTACTCTTCCTTTCATTGCTATAAAATATCACCATCTCCAACAATAATTTACGAAAACTCGAATATTTTGTGTTTATCTTTGATTAAATAATTAAATAAAAGAAGAATACAAAATTACAATTTCATTAGAGATTATGGATTTTTTAGAGATTATTTTACTTTCGTCTTTCATTTACCATAGTGATATTATTTTACTATCTTGTGTTATAATTATGTTAATTGAGTTTTTTAATATAAAATATCAAACTACAAGAAAATTATAAAATACAAACCAATTTTTAGATACCAAAATAATTAGTTACAAAAGTAACTAAATTAGATATCATTTAAGAAACTAAAAATAAAATGATTTCTAAATTAATTTGTTAAATAGTTATTTAATTAGCAACCAAGATTTTACTACCAATTATTTAGTTTTTAAATTTGGTAGAAAAAAATTAGATACCAATTTAGAAATTATTTAACAATAATAAAAACTAATTTAGAAATCATTTTTTTTTAGTTTCTATAATGATATCTAATTTAGTTACTATTACAACTAATTATTTTGGTATCTAAAAATTAGTTTATATTTTATGATTTAATATCTATATAAGATTTAAAGAATGAAAATTGTACATGGATAAGTTTGTTTAAATTTTTTTATAAAAACAATAATTACATTTTTTAACAGAAATACATTACCGTATTATTTTCATGTTTATTTAATCTGAAAAAATAGAAGAAAAATATGTTCAAAATAACTTATTTCAACAAGTGATTGGGAATAACTTATGAAAAGAAATTGGTGCATAAACTTTCTTTAAAAATATAAGAGAATATGTTAATAAAAAAAGAAAATACTTTTTAAAAATTGTAACTAACTAATTTATATTTGTGTTAAGTCTGAACAAACTCCCTCCTTGTACTGAAATGGTTTTTATATATGCATCACTTTATAAATATTCTATAAAAGGAATAAAAGTAAATTAATTGTTGTCTATTCATTTTAAATAATAGTTTTAAGATGTTGTCAGAAAAATTATAACATTTATTAAAACTATATCAACAACATATTAAATACTGTTCTTTATTATTATTGGGTTAATATCTTTTAAGTTTGAAATTGGTTTGTTTTTCTAATCCAATTTTTATATTTTTTAAATATTATAATCATATAATAAAGAAACTATTAAAATAGTCCTTATTAATGTTTTTTATTTATTTTATGTAATAAATAAATTTTCGGTCCAAATTGTATTATAATATTAACTGAATTAACATGAAACATTTTAATCCTAATCTATATTAAAAATTAGTATATAAATCAAAATTGACAAAAATCTATTTCAATAGCTTGATTAAAGACAAAATTCAATTTTGTATAAAAATAAAAATAAAAGAAACATATTTAACCATTATTATTTAATGTAATAATTTTACTTTTACTATATAAATTATTTAAAACTACAAAATTGTTGAATAATGGTTAGATGGGTGAATAGTTTTGGTTTTGAAAAACAAGTATAAGAAGAAAGTATGGTGAAGTTTTAAATTATTTTAATCATAGTATCTATATGAATTATTTGATATAAGAATGGCTAAGTGTGACATATGTGTAAATTGATTGTGTTGAAGAAGAAATGAATCACATGCAAGATGTTAACAATGGTGACAGCACAAGTGAAAGCTACATTTTCCTTCATGTTTCTCATAAAATAATCTCCATGTGACCAAAACATATAACAACAATTTCTTCATTTCCTTTTTTTTTTCATTTTCTTGTTCAAAAATCTGAAAGCATTAAATGGACGGTGCCATTAATACTCATTACTTGCTCTACTGCTATACTAGTATATCCTACGTACTTCATTTTTTCTAAAATACATGATAACTACGCATTAATTATGAAAGGGTTTAGTATGTGTACACACCAAAAACTACGTAGTTGAGACATTGTTTTCTAAATGTAAAATCAGTTTAAGAATCCGATGTTAACATTTTCTACGTCCTATGAATTCGTACAATATTATACACCTATCATTTCTCGTCGATAAATAGTTTTTCCATGATTTTAATAACAATTCTACATCAATATTCTCATCATTTCACTTTTAATTAATTATTTTTTCTTCATTCATTACCTTTTTTCAACGTAACGTGGACTTTTAAATATAATAGATGAAGTTTGTATCGAATCATATAATATGAAATATCATTAATGTCATTATTTTTAAGTTGTGTAGGATCTTCATTTTCTCGTTTTTAGATTTTTCAAGTTATTAGTTAGACTATATATTTATTGATGATTTGATCGGATAAGTTCAACAAATATTATTAGGATGAAAAATTCTCTCCTGCACCATATCAATTACAACCTACACCAGATTTTTCATTAAAATGACCATAATTATTGTGCAAAATGAAAAAAGTGACTTTAAATGAAGGAAGGTGTGGATAAAAAAAATACTTTCAAATCCCCTTTTTTGAATATATTTTCGAATCTATATTTCCAAAACACATTTCTAAATTCCAGATTCTAAAATTCAAAATATATGATAATTTTTAAAAGTTTAAAAGATAATAGAATGCATTGAAATTAATATGGTGCAGGAAGTTGGGATAAACCTTTCAGGAAGTTAGGATAAACCTTAAATGACTATAATATCATATTAAAAAGTAAACTTTAGAATCTAATTCAATTTCATAAATTTTGTTCATAAGTTAAGATTTATAGTTATGTTATATATTATAAAATATCTAATATCTAATGTCAAATGTCCAATAATCTTTCAATCAAAGTTAAGTACTTGGTAAGCGTTAATCATGCTTTCTTAATCTTCATGTCAAAACTTGGATACAGGATATTTTGTCGCAATTTGGCTCAAAGTGGACTTTTTCTCAGTGTGTTTAATCAAACGAAATTAATTAGAAGAATTCTCTAAAGTTTTGATGTGAGGACGTGACACGTTTAATTAATGCCACAAACTTTGCTTTGATTTGATAACCACACCTTGTAGCTCTAATATATGCCATTCGAAAGCATGAACATGGTTCCTTCAGAAATGAATGGTTTCAGATATTTGGACTTCAGATAAATATATTGAGAAATGGTTGTTTATATTTTATGTATTCCAACTTTCTGAAGATGTTCGTCATTACTTTGGATAATGAATACTTTATATCAAAATTATAGTTTGAAATATTAGATATTGAGGATTCATTTTAGATTTAATTTTGTTTCAATTATTGAAGTTCATGATGAATATGATTCTTATCATTCAAATTTAGATAATAAATCATTTTGATATTTTTTTTTTAATTTGAAAAATATATTTTAAATCTCTAAATATTCAATTTAAAAGGTTAAAATATTTTTTAAATCGTTCGTAGTCCTTAAATGATAATTATTTGCAAATTTTTATATTCGAATTTGAGTTCTTTTTTTAAAATTTAGAAATTAAAACTATAATTACCTGTATTTCAGGAATAAAAAAATGAAGTTTAGTTTTATAATAAATATTTGAAATTTATGTTTTCATGAAATGTATCAACATCTAAGTAAATATTTGAGGTTTATTACTTATATACTATAAAAGTGTATTTATTTCAACACATAAGAGTGCTTTTTTTTATGGATGGTATTATTAGAAGTACTATGATCGAGAATTTAACCTTTTTGGAAAATTTTAAAATATGTATAGTTTAAGGAAAAATTAAAAAGATATTCGCCTAAAAAAACTACAAATAGTTATAGAGAAAATGTGATGGTATTGTGAATATCATTATTTTTAAGAGTTTGTTAAATTTGATATGGTTTCTTTTAATAAAGATATATTTTGATAAATATATAATCTTCAAAAAAATGTAGAAAATAGTTATTGAATAAAAAATATGTAATTTATCTTATCTTAATTCTTTTTTTATATTTTCTTTTATGTGTATCATTTCATAATTTTTTATTAATATGATTAACGGTATTTATGGATTGAAATTTTTAAAATCTAGTTTAGATTCTATCCGATGAAATAAAATACAATTTGACGTGCAATCAATCTAATTTAGTTTGATACTATGCCGACTTGATGTATCAATAAAAAACTACCTTAATTTAACTAAACACTATCCCAACTCGACTTAGTCCGACTTGGTTTAGTTCGTTTCAATCCCACCTGAACCCAATTTGACATGGGTCCAACACAACTTGACTCGACTTGGATTTGGACCAATATGACTCGACCTGGGTCTAGGCCAACTTGACTCGACCTAACGTGAGATCGACCCAACTCAAATGAATTAATCCCAACCCAATATCTCAGTTCAACACAAACCCAACTCTACTTGACCCAACCTACTCCAATCCATCTCAATCTCACTTAGGCTAGACTCGACCTAGACCTGGGGGACTAGGCTAGACATGGGGTTCACCCTATTAAACTCAGTCTAATTTGGGCCTAAGCTAGCTTAATTTAACGTGAGTCTGGCCCGACTCGGGTCGACTTGGGACCAGGTCGATTCAACTCAACCTGAAGTGAGATTAATCCATCTCAGCTTGATATG
Source organism: Phaseolus vulgaris (assembly GCF_051622355.1). Lineage (NCBI taxonomy): Eukaryota > Viridiplantae > Streptophyta > Magnoliopsida > Fabales > Fabaceae > Phaseolus > Phaseolus vulgaris. Next base: position 42,291,635 of record NC_143507.1, on the reverse strand, counting down.
GACTCAACCCAATGCAGGTCTGATGTCTCAATCCAACACGACCCAACTTAAGTTAGTCAGATCTAATATGGTCTATCTTGGTCTCACCTAAGCCCAAACCAACCGAGCTTAATTCGACACAGTTCTAGCCTAACTTAGTTGAACGTGGTCCCGTCCCGCCTCGGCTAAACCTTGGCCTGTGTCGATCTAGCTTGATCTGGCTCTGTTTAACTTATACGCATGTTGATTCAGTTCGACCTAAACTAAATCCTACTAAGATTTACTTGGGCCTGGATGAGTAGGTCAACCTAGGTTCGAGTCAACTTGGCTCGACCTAGGTCCAGGCTAACTCAACTCGAATTTGGTTCAGTCTGACTTAGCTCGGCCCATGTTTAGGCTAACTCGACCCAACCTGCACACGAGTCAACTCAACTCAACTTGTGTTTGGGCAGTCTCAGCTCAACTTGTTTCTGGACAAACTCGACTCAACTTGTGTTTACGCTGACTTGAGTTAACTTGGGTTTGAGATATTTTAGCCTCACCTAGGTTTGGGCTAACTCGGCTTTATCTGGGTTTAGGCTACGCGGCCTGGTTTGAGACTGAGCTGACTCGGGTCACTTGGGTTTGTGCCAACACTTCACAACTTAGGTTTAGGTCAACTCAACTTGTCCTTAGCCTAAGTCGACTCAACACAACCTTGGTAAAGACTGACTCAAATGACCTTGACTCAGGCCGACTCAACTTAACCTGGACTCTAGGCGACTCGAGTTGGACTGTGGCCTGAGCCGACTGAACTCAACCTTTGTTCATGCCAACTCGAATCTACCATAGCCTGCGTCAACTCAACTCTGCATGGGTTCAAGCCAACTCAATTTGACCTAGGCTCGAGCTAGGTTTGAGTTGGCTTGGCCTACTTGGGCCTAGGTCGTCTCAACTTGACCTGTCTTTAGGTTGACTTTACTTAACTTGGGTATAAGCCAAGTCATCTTGACTGGTGCCTGGGTTGAGTTGACTACAAGCTGACTTAACTTGACATGGCTCAAGCTGATGTAGTTGGACCTAAGTTAAGACAACTAGCTCAACCTTGTCATGATTGGGCTATGCTCGACCTTAGACTAGGTCTAACCTAGGTTTAGCCTTAGTCAGTTGAAAGTGGGTCGCCCTTACTCAGGTAAATATGGGCTCATCCTAACTCTACTCAACTGGCTTAGCTGAATCGGCTCAATCTCGATACAACCTGATTCGACTTGACTTGGATCAGGTCGACTTGACTCGATTTTTGACCTACACTGACTCTACTTGATCTTGCCTAAGCCTAATTCAGTGCTACCTTATTTAGGTCTAGCCCAATCTAAAAGTTCATAACTTGAATTGACTTGGATACACCTTGATTTTGGATTTTCAAAATCTAAAAAATTATCCCATCTATATCCAATTAAATAGATTGGACTTTAAATTAAAAAAATATAGATTTATAATTAAGATAAATTTATTTAAATAGATTTAAAATAATATAAATTTGGATAATTTTGTATTGAATTTAATAATCTGATTTTTTTTCTAACCCTTAAACACGGTTAAGCCTTTTAACGATTTAACATTTTTTTTAGTTTCCTTTGAAGGACGAGCTACTACAACTACATACACGATAAATATGTTCAAGATGGAGATTTTTATCAAACGGGTAACATATTTTTATTACCTTTTTTATAGATATAATTTATGCCTCCAAATTTTTTTCTTAAGAATTTATTCGTAGTCTTCAAGTATTAATATATATTTTATCCATTAAGATATTTTCTTCACACAAAAAAAACCCAATATGATTGTACTGTTGACTATTATTGACAAAAATGCATTGTCTTGTTGAATTTGCTAGTTTTGATAAAATTCTTAAAATATATTGAGCACAAAATAATTGTCCTTGTTTGTTGTTTGAAATAAATTATTGTGGTGCAGTTTCTGAAGAACTAAATCAACAGTTCCGAAGTTTCTGACATGAGATTGCAACTAATTTATGAGGTCCACTTGGTCAAATATTGCTAGGTGTGAACTGCATATGCAGCCATTAAGAAATTCATTATTGCACTACTTTGTTGAGTTGCATGCACCATTTTGTCGTGTTATCAACCAATGAATTGGGTTTGCTTAAACGCCCATTCTAGTTTCATTGCACAAAAGTGAATGTTTGTTAGGGGTCAGGTTTTGAGAATCTTTGGCAAGTAATCTGTCGAAATCTTTCAAGAAATTTTGTTGGAAATAAACTTTAAAGACTGAATGAAATGCACTTCTTTCACTCATCTGGTCCAACTCCAACTTTTGTTGCTCACTACTCCAACCATTCCCACCAAACTGATCATGATTATGGAGAAACTAGCATGTTTAACAAATCAAAATAATTGAATGTATGATACAGAGTACACCAAACATTCAATTCACAGAGACAATGATTCAGCAAACACTTTTTCATTCAAATTACCACGAATTATCTTAACCTTTTATTTGGACAGTTTGCCACATTATTACTATTTACATATAACTTGGATCTGGGGAAGCATTTACAATTACTTTTCCCCGGCCAGCATCAAAGTTAAAAGTATCCAATGATGAGTTGGTTCCATTTGATCATCAGAGTGAGAATCAGTATATTAGGCGGTTGTAATCACCTTCGTTTGGGTTCCTTATTGCAGCATAGCACAAAAACTGCATTTCCTACGAGACTCGTTCCGAAATCAATGGGACAAAAAACACCCAATGACACGCAATATGGTACAAACATAAATCTAATTGTAACTGTCTTTAACTATAACACCACCTCTTGTGTAACATGGCCCTCAGTAGCTTCTTGCTCAAGTTCTTTTATTAGCCTTTCAATCTGCCTTCTATAAACTGGCATGAAGTGATCACTGATCATTCTCTGTGAAAGTCTAAGTTTACTATACAGAGACCTGGAAGTTAGAAAAATCCCAATCTTAGTCTCATCTAGCTCGCTACTGTCTGAACTTGCATAGGTTGGGCTATCATCATTTTCATCCTCCGTCTCAGAACGGAGTGTAACAATGTGCATTATCTTTCCTGGAGGGAAAAATCTGTAGACTTCTTTTATTTCTGGTACAGAACTCTGGGCTTGCTCTACTTCGTCCGCTATAGCTGCTTCCTCTTCCCTTATCTCCTTTACAACATCAGTCTCCTCAACCTCAGGACCGTCATACAGCTCATTCTCCAGTTGATGCCACAACTCCACTTCACTCATTTGATCATCATATCTGCCATGGTCCATCACGTTCTGATGGTCACCATGATTAACATCCACCTCGGTATCAGAACCACTTCCATTGCCACATTCAATCTCAGAAGACCACTCTTCTATAGACGAAGATACTGGAAGGTTCATATTCTTTGCATTAATCGCCTTCTTTGGGGAACCAAGAAGTGCTTCAGAACTGTCAGTGTTGGTAGAGGAGGATCTAGGCGAACTTTCCCCATCTTTGGAGTTTGAATAAGCACTCAAGGCTCTGCGACGGGGTCCCATGCATGACCAAGAGGACAAATTAAGGTTTGGACGTGCCCATGCTGCCTGAGCCATACTCTTGGCTCTCTTCATCACAACCTGAGGTTTTTCAAAAGTCAGACATGGATGAGAAGCGGTAGCACTAGCACTTCTTGCATGATCAGATTGAACACATCAACCCCCAATCATAGATAGAAGAGAACTAACAAATAAGTAGAAACTCTTCTTAGTTAGGCTTATGCTCAAAAGCATAATAAATAGTGTGTACTCTTCTGAAAACAGGATTGCAACACCAATATATCTTGTTCAACATAAGAAAGACAACCAAATCAAAAGATCGTTTATTTTAACTTCCAACAATTGATAATTTATCCCACCCTGCTTTCAGAGACAATACATAGTTGCATGATAAACGAAAAGTGAATAGATCTTATAACAGAACGTAAAAGTACCTGGGTACCATTAGAAACTGGCTGCAAAATAGCCCCAGCCCCAGCAACTTTTGCTCTAGCCGTGGCAATCGATGGGAGGCGAGAACCTAACGCTGAGGCAGAGCGATAGACTGTACTAAGTATTCTTGTATGCTCAATTTGATTCCTCAAGTCATTTATCCATGCTGATGCTGTCACCTGAAAATGGGAAAAGTAATTTTTAATACACAAATGATGCAGAATAGCAAAATGAAATTTATGAACTGCAAACATTCATCATGCAACTGGTAGTGTAGCAAGTAAATCGGTTTATCCAAGTTCCAATAAGGCAAGCAAACCAAATCAAGAGCATTATGAATTTCAGTGAAGGAATTTAACTTCATGCGGAGTAACAGGACAGCCAATGCAAAACTTTGTAGAATCTCTATAACATCTTGAGGGAGTGGGAATATTTATACCACTGCTTTCTATAATATCCCACAATTCTTTTGATACACACTTTTATGAGAACCTAAAATAGTTCATAGCCATAAATGAGAGCTAAATCCACCAAATGACGTCCTCCACACTTTTCCAGGGGTCATGCATGTCTTATCAACACCTGGACTACAAGTCCTAATTACTTAAATTACACTATCCCCCACAGATCAAATATTGGTCAATAAATCAGGACTACAACAATATTTTTCTACACAAGATGCTAATGATGACAACCTCAGAACGCAAGTCATCCACAGAAGCAGCTGAGAATGTAGGCACCAAATCAGCTCCATTTATAATAGAAGTGATAAAACTAACACCCGACTCTGCCAACTCCCATGTCATACAAGCAGCTGAAAGGGTAACAAATGTCAGGTTCGAGAGACTTGCCATGCAAACCAATATTAGTTCCAAAGTGCTCTAGGATACTACACTTTGAAAATAAAATGAAGAATCATATTGACACAGAACATGATATACTGACCTGGAGCAAAGGTAACACATGTAGCGACAGACAGTTCCTTTCTCTCTCTCAACACATAAGTGAGAATTGCTGCAGTACCTCCACCCAAAGAGTGCCCAACAATCTACATAAAAAGACTTTTAAAACTAATACAGTAAACAATAGAAACATCTACTAACTATTTAAAGCTAACAGAATGATTTCAAGATCAACTTTTGTTGTAAATTCAAGATTAATAAAGATAAGGAAGAAAAACCATGATGTGATGACTACAATCTGCAAGCTATGCATGCTTGATCACAATATTAACAAAGTAATATATTGAAATTTAAATAATATTATAGTCTAATAGGGAAGAATGTTAGAAGGATTATTTAGTCAAAGAGAAAAAAAAAATAAACATCTTTACCTTGACTTTATAATCAGGGTATTGGCCAAGTGCTTCAAGGAGACAAGGAGTTGCAAGCTTTGCAATCCATCGAGCAGCAGCAACCATTCCACAGTGGGCATAACCTAAAACCAAATCTCTAACACCCCCCTGATGAACAACAGTGTGATGGAATGGTACCACATTTCCTGTAACAGCTGTTAGAGTATCTTTGATACTATGTGTGCCACGAATCAATAGCAAAAGGCATCTCATCTCATGATCAGCTATTATTGTAAAAGCTGGTTTCAAAATCTGCATGACAAATAAACAGCAGGTTTAAACATACGTTGTCTTTACCAAATGAGTAGAGATTACTGAAATGGTAGCAAACCCCAAAAATAACTCAAAAAAATGTTCCAAACTGAAACAAAAAGAAAAAAAAAATCTATCATCAATTTTTTATCCCATCCCACATTTGATCAGTCTAAAACAACAGCCTCTGTTGCTCCATCCTGCCATCCTTTCTCAAAAGAAAATGTGTATTAATAACTATCAATAGCATAATCAACACAGGGTACAGATACTGAACTGTATAAATTTTTTCTGAAAATTCAAACAAGACTTACTCCTGCTTTGGCTTCCCGAAGGAGAACATTTTCTTCATCGTAGCCAGTTTCTTCTAAGAACAAGGGAAAGGGCTTCTTTGAAAAATGCCAGCACAGGGTCAACAATTTCAAGAGATACTTAAGTTCAGCAGTAATCTCAGATCCTTTCAGCTGTACACTATCATTACCACAAAATTCACTGTCAACTTGGTAGTCCCCCTGCAAGGTATAATTAAGAAGCTATATCAAAGGGTCAAACTTAAATAAAAATAAATAAAAAGGAAGCACCAAAACCAGAAACTATATTTTGCATGTTGAATACACATAATCTTCTGAGTATCAATAGTCTAGTATCTTGGGGTCTATTTGGATTAGACAGTAGAACAATTGAGTTTGCCCAGATATTATACAGTATAACAACTTTTGAATCATAGATACATTCAGAAAACTACAGGGTCCAACTTCTCAATTTATTTTTGAGGATTGCTGACCTTGTTTGAAAAACTAGTAGGTCTTAGTTCTTAATCAAAATCAATTTTCTTGGCCACAAAATCCACTGCTGGGTACTTCTACAGAATTCATTCCTAAGACAAATCAATTCCGAACATCTTACCCAACAACAAATACTGTAAGCATTTATTTTTACCGACCAGATTGATTTTACATGGCCAAAAATCGAAATAAACATGGCCTTTACGTCCAATTTTAAGGATTGAAAAACAGAATACGTTATTATTATACACAAACTACAGCTTAATGTGAAGAAATCAAACTGGCACAAAATCAATATTACATAGCAACTTTTCATCTACTTTTGTAGAGCTGAGATGAAGAAATTTGTTAGTCCAGGACTTCTGTTTAATAAATCATTACTCTCAAAGAAAGTTTAAACAGAAATTATATCATGAAAATCATAAAACCCAAGAATAATATAATATGTGAACTTCAAAGTGATAATGATTAATATGTAACAGAAGTTCAAATATTGCAAGTCATGATACCAATCCCTTGCTGTGACCTTGAGAAGGCTTAAAAAGTAAAATAAAACAAAACTTACAAAAAAGAATGAGCCGATCACATGTAAGGAACACTTCACAGATAATATAAACTATAATTGTTATCGAAATGTAGGATAACTTCTTTAAAGACTATAATTTTTTTTATTCAGATGGGACGCATTAAATTGGGCTTCTAACTATTCAATCATCCATAATGTTACTTATACGTGGAAAAGTTCAACTAACTCACATAACTTTCTTAGCCACTACTATTTTCTTTCCTTTTATCTCTCCTCACCTTTTATTCATCAATTTCAGTGATGTGCAAGTGAATTATGTCTGTCGCATGTTAAGTGCAGATTGCAACTACCATTTCTGATCAATTATAGTTCTACCTAAATAATATCCACCTGGCATTCCTATTATATACTATATTCCACTTACTACCAAAACGCATCCAAAGTTACAAATAGATAAACAAAACGCCACAATTTTCTTGCTTTTTCACTTGCTTCAAATCAGGACACCAGCAAAGAATCAGAATCAACTCATTGTTATTACCTGCCTTTTGAGCAGAAAGCTGATACCAAACGCCAAATCCCCAATTGGCCATTTCCCAAGTGTCTCCGAGTACGTGAACCTGAGAGTCTCTGACAACGTTGAAATTGTCTCTAACCACGTACCAGGGGCTTGGATTAACCGATGGGAAACACGAGCACTGCCTAATGGCGTATCACTGGGCGTTTCACTTCCACTTTCTTCAGCATCTTCATCTATTTCTTCCTGAGTCTGCAATTTCCGATTCAATGTGTAATACAGAAGGGCAGCTGCACCTGCTGCAGTAGCCATGGTCGCAGTTGCCATTATTTTACTATCCCTATAACAACACAAATCCCCGAGAGAGAGAGAAAATCATTAGAAAAGGATACACAACAGAAAACTGTGATAAAATTCCCCCATATAAGGCAACTTCAAATCCTTTATTTTCCATTATACGCGATCAAAAGTTCTTTCATAGGGACCATCATCAACCATGCAACGCAAAACAGATAAAATACCATAGCAAAAAAGTTTGGTCTAAATTCAACAATTTAAACTGGAAATTGAAATACCGATTCGTTCGATTGATGAATAAACAAAATCAGAAAACCGTGATCAAATGAATTAATTAAACAAAACAAAAATCGGAGCAACCTGAAGAACATGAAGACACACCGAAACCCAAAACCCTAAAACTCCCAAATCAGAAAAAAAAAAATGATAAAAATAGAGAAAAGTCGAGTACATGAATGAACGAACCTGAATAACGTGATTTTGGAAGAATTTGAAGGGGGAAATAGTTTGGTTACGAAGGAACCATAGATTGCACCGAAACCTCTTAGTTCTTAGATGTGTGTTTTTATCCTCATATGTAATAATAACAATAATTAATAATCTAATCAATACCTTAATAATAATAATAATAATATAAGGTTTGCGCAGTTTTCTTTGAAGCTGGAGGAAGAAACCAGAAAATAAGAATAGTTTTTATTTATCATATACAATGTTTTTCTAATTATGTGTTTAAGGGACACGTGGCGTGTTAAGATGGAGTGAAAACAGACCTGGTCAATGTAGTGTCAGATGATAAGTTACACCACGAAGTTGACCCATTATTACTAATTAGTAGTTAATTATAACAAATTATAATAATTAGAACCAGTTAAGATTGTTATTAGGAACTGTTAATTATTACTAATCAGTAGTTAAAATTGTTATTAAGACCTGTTCAAAATATTGTTTCAAATTTCAATACTTACCCAAATTTTTTAGACTCTGTTTTTTGTCTTCTTCTCCGTTTTATTTTGTTCTCTCTGTGACCACCTTCCGTTTTTTTAACAAAAATAAAATAAAATAAAAGAATAACAACACAGAAAAAATATTGGCAATTTTCTTTTATTGATATTAATGTAAAGATAAAAAAAATATAAAAGTTAAAGGGAATTACACTAAAAAATTATAATTCTTGGGAGTATACATTAAATAATTTATAAACATCGTTATTCTTTACTTTTTGACTCTTTATACAATAAAATTATTGTTTCCATACACTTAAAAAGGTTTCACGTCATTTAAAAAACAAAACCTATGATAATTTATAAATACTTTTTTTTCTTTTTAATCTTCTAAGACATTTTCTAAGGAATAACCATGCGACTCTCGTGAAAGTGGACAATATATCCATAAAAAAAACGTCTATAATAAAAATGAAAAATATTTTTTTGAAAGAATATATTTGGAAAGTAAATATAAAAATGCAGAAAGGGGCTGAGAGAAAAGAGAACAAAGCAAATAGAATCCTTCAAAAGAAATTTGTATTAAGGTTTGATTAATTCAAATGGACTTTGTACAAAAGGGATAAAGAAGAAAAAAAAAAAGGCAGTCTCTTCCTTCACCCCCTACGTTTTCTTCCTGCACCGCAACAATATTCTACAAAGACAAAATTTTCCTTATTATTTTTAAAATTCCTAAAATACACTTAAGTCCTATACTATTTTTTTTTCTTCATTTGTCCACATATTGCACAATCACACTCGACATATTTCATTCCTCTCTCAACTGCGTCGTTCCATCTCGTGTTTTTGTTGATGGCTTAGGGTGGTGTCTTGGTGAGAATGACGGTTTTTCTTGACGATTTCCTGGATAAGAAAGTAAGTAAATTTTTGGTTTTCGGTCTGTAGTTCTGTTTTTTCTTTGAATTTTTGTTTCTGTAATTCATATCCCAACAATGCAGTCCGATAGTTTTACGGAATAGAGAATCCATATTTATTTTTTCGCATTTCAAATTATGGAATGTGCATAAATCCTGTATTGGAGAATTAGTAAATCTTCCAGATCCACCAAACCATAATTCAAAATATGCATTCCAAAAAAATCATTATGGATTCACTAATCCATAACAAAAATTAGGCTTCAAGATTCAGCAATTCAGAAATAAACAATTTATGAAAAATTTACTTTTGGAACACCCCTTCACCCAGAAAAAAAAAATAATTAACTTCCAAATTGATGAATTCATAGCACACTACCAAATTCTGATTTCCAATAACCACAAAAACTTCATAACCACTAATGCTCCTAAAAAACCTTAATTTTTACCTCTAGAAGCCAAGCAACACTTCGGCAACGCAATCCACTCCTCCACCTTGCTCTACATAGGTAAAATGATCCTCCACCAGTGTCTGAGATGAATGAAGAAGATGAACATTGCCAAACAAACTCCACCACAATGCTCTTTTCAAATAAAAGGTCAAGGTCAATTCGAGATATATAAAATTGTGGGGGTGCAAGAAGCCAAGAAAAAATAATAATAAGAGAATGAGCCCTTGGGCTATTGGACCAGTTTATGCAAAAATCTAAAAAGAGAAAAATTTAAGTTGTTAGGTCCATTGAATCAAAGTTATAGGATTATGCATAGAAAAAGAGACCAATTCTCCCTTCACTCCATTACCTTTTCCTTACACCTTCGTATTAGTCGATTTTTTTTTTTTTTAATGAAATATAGTTATATATTTTTAAATAATTTCAATTGTACTTATGTACTTTTATTTGAAAGGATAATTTTATCATTTTAACGTGTGTCAGAGGAAAGATAATAACCTTTGTTGTATTCAACATTCTCAAATGCAAAGATAATTTTTTAAAATTTTGTATATTTTGTACATTGGATTTTTTTTTTAGTTTTGTGATTTTCAATATATACAAAAAAAAAATGAAAACACTATCACCACCAATAAAAAACCACAAAACTTACTTCAATCACCCATAGTCATCACAAGCAACCACACAAGCAATAACCACAAACAACTACCAGCAATTGAAAAAAAAAAATACAGTACACTCTTCACCTTACTCAGAAGAATATTGTTAGAATTAAAAAAAAGTATGAAGATGCAACGAGAAGGTACAAAGTAACCACAAGTAACTACCAGCATTTGAAAAAAAAAATACACCACACTCTTCACCTTACTCAAAAGAATATTGTTATAATTAAAAAAATATGAAGGTGCAACGAAAAGGTGTAAGGAGAATTTTCTAAAATAACAGTAACAAAACAATAAGTTGATTTTTTTTCTTATTTCAAATATATTATTGAAGTGCTCTTAAGTTTATTAGTTGATATTTGATAGAATTTAAAATAAAAATAAGTTTAAGAATGAAAAATGTTTGAACATAAAAATCACGTAATGACAAGTTTTACAGATAAAATACATCTTCTTTTATGCACACAAGTTATTGAAACCTTCTAATGTCAAACTTACAAAATTTAAATTTAATTTATTTACTCGATGAAATATAAATTAAACTTAAATCTGTTTATATGATCTTTGAATATTTTGTTTATAAAAAAGCTTATGTGTATAATTGTATTGAGAGAAAACACACAAAAAAAGAGTAATTTTTTAACCATTTTGTACCAAAAAAATAATTTTTGAAAACTTATTTATTGAATTTTTTGTTTTCTTTTTCTTTTTCTTCAGAATAATTCTTAAAAACAGGTAAGAAATAATCTTTAAACATGTAGGACTAAGATCTAATTTATTTTTTTGATTTTTGCAAGGTTGGGCTACTGGGCCTACTCTTTAGGTTTTTGTTGCCTCAATTTATACAAACTTATAATTAAGGTGGGCCTCTCACTCATCAAATTTCAAACTTTGTACATTGAATTTGCTCAAAATAAGGAAACATGGGAGTGTGAAATTAGGGCTACCATTAAACTTGTACTACAATTTCAACTCACTTTATATATTAAATATAATTATGTTTTGTTACTAGAATTTTGGGGGTGAATGGAGTCTCTCAAATATTATAAAAATGTTAATTATTATCATTTATAAGTAAAATAATACTAATTTAAAAGATTAGTTAACTATATTAATAATGACACAAATAAAAATCAAACATTAATTAAAGTTGAATTATCTTAAAAAAATTGTTGAAATTTAATGTTAAGACAGTGATAGAGATAATACGTTGAAAGGAATGAACAACTAAGATTTTTTTTTTTTTTTACAATTAGTTGTGAATGTAATATAGAACATTAGCAAAAGATAAAAATATACAGTGAGAATGTCTAATTTTTATCATCACGAAATAAAACATAACTATTTTATCATTTGACATAAAAGTAGCATAAGAAATGTGCAACTTTTCACACTTTTTCTACATAAAATATACCTCTTAGTAAGTTACTGATATAAAAAAATTAATCCCAAATTACACATTTTTTAAATATTATTTGTCGCTTGCCATTTAAAGATCTATCACAAGTCTTATTCAAATTTAAAAAATATGCGAAACATTGTCAAGTCTTAATCTTTATAATATATTTAATTATTAATAAACAAATAAATATTTTGTAAGATTCACCTTGTACAAAAATAAAATTTTCTTACAATGACATCTCAATAAAATTCGAGTACCTACACACTAGACATATCACACACTAATAATCTCCCAAATAACATAAAAAAAAAAAAACTTAATAACATTATTAACAGTATCACACGATAAATATCTTATAAATTATAATTCAAAGATGAAACGCAATTATATATGTACAAACAAAATCTAACATAATTATTATAAATAGGTGAATACTTTAAAATGAAGTATAATAAAATTTTGACTTTTAATATATATTATTTACTTAAATCAATAATTAATTTAAATGTTAAAATATAATCATGAGTATTGATTATTAATATATTGAAAAAATAAAAAATAAAAACTAAAAGACGGAATACTTAATACCAAAAACATCATACGTAAAAGATATTTGATTTCGCAGATTTCGCAAAACATTACTACTTACACAAAATTGAGTGTTTATTTTATTTTACTTTTCTCTAACCTCTTAGTTCTTTAAATTATTCTAAAAAAAAAAAACATTAATATTTTGATTATGTTGAAGTAATATTATCTTCCAATATATTTGATTTTTTTAATAAAAAACTTAATTTAAAATATCATTAAGCGGATTTAAAGTCTAACTTATAAAACTAATAAGATAAGATTTACATTTATTTTTAAAAAAATTAAATATTTTAATCTCTAATCTATAAGATATTCAATTTAAGAAAAAAAATTAACAAACATAAAAAATAAAAATAAAAACATATAGTGCACTTAAAGAAATCTGATAAGTTTTTAATAAGACCAACCTAATATTTTGCTGGTTCAATTAATATTGTTCTGGATAGAGTTGATTCATCTCCATTTTTTCAATTAAGTAGTTGACAACTTTAATTTGGGGAACAGAGAAGGCACCATTAACTAAACCATCTACCATTTAGGTCCTCTTTATAGTTTGTCAAATCCTCATTAATACCCTAAAAATACCAACTTAATATATTTATTACCATGATGAAGATAAATATATACATATATTTAATTTTTGTTTATATGTACAAAGTAAACATATTTAAAAGGAGTTCAACCAATATAGATTAATTTTACTTAATAATTAATTTTTAATTCAAGTAACTTTATGTAACTTGTACGTGGAAAGGAGATTTAATTACTAGAGTTTACTCATAACTAAATTTTAGAATAAAAAAAAAAAAAAGACAAATTATATCACTCTAAACCTTTAATTTTAACTAAAACCAAATGTGCAAAATAATTTTTATTTCAAATCAATTTCCTATATTTTCATCTAAGTACATACTAGAGGAGTTTGTTTCTAACCTATGTTTGAATGTTTCCCAATTTAGTAAGACAAAACTCACAGGGTATTTTAATGACATGCTTTAATTGTACCATCAAAATTCCAAATAATTATTTAAGTAAATGTGTTAGGGTTTTTTTTGGATTGTCTTAATTAAAAACTATCTAAATTGGATTAAAATTGGAGGTTTTTTTAATTTAACCTTATAAAATCGATTTATAAGGTGAGATTTAGACTTACTTACATATTATAAAATATCGTTATCTCTAGTTAATGTGGGATTTTCAACACACTCACGTTGATGCTACTAACTCGTGTGTGGGACTATATAGCGGGTAACTAAATGTGTCCAACAAACTCTTGTTAGGATAAACTCAAAAATGATTTTGATACTATAAAAAAATGGTAATTTCTTATTTTTGTATCTATACATCAATCCGTGCATAGACAATATATACAAATATATAGAGACTTTCTCTCCAAATTATAAGTTAATTATGTGATAATTCACTAATCATAGAATTCTATCATTATTAAGTTAATATATAATCATAATAATCATTATTTCCTTAATAGTTTTTTTTGAGAATGAAGATTAAAGTTACAAAATTGATGAAAAATAAAAGAAAATCAACCTTTTCGCATTAAGTTGATAGAGTTTAGATTACCATATAACTTAGATCGATCTTAACACAGCAATCAAAATATAAGACATGATTGTAATTAAGATCATTTTATGATAATTAAACTGTGTCACTAACAATAAATTATCACTGATATTTGAGTTCTTCCATACAAAAAAAAATTCAATATAATTTAGTTAAAAGAAAATATATATATTATAAAAAATCTAACATCGATTAAAATTAAAAATAAAAATATTAATATATATATATGAAAAAATTAAATCTAATCTTATAAACAAATTTTAAATAAAATCCAATTCTTAATATTTACTATTCTTCAAATATCAAAGAATTAACTTCAACGTTGGATACCTTTTCTTCATCGCAATTTTTTTGTTGGTTGGGCTTCAGATTATTGCCTAGAGCTTCACAGTGTATTCAGTCATTAAACAACTCAATTTACATTAAAATGGCTTCATCATTCTCTCTATATCTCATCATTGTCTCTCACCCACACCTCAATGCTACAAACACACAACTACTACCATAATTAGGTTCATTTTTCTAATGTTTTCGCTTCATTAAGCAAAAATGCTAAAATACGTAAAAGCACATGTTTTACAATGTTTTTTTTTTTTTAATTCTAACAATTATTTTTTAATATGATGAAGAGTGTGATTTTTTTTAAGTGGTGATGATTATTGATGAACGTTGAGATGAGATAAGTTTTATAGTCTTTTTGATTGATGATTTTATTTTCGTTAATTTTTTTTAAAGTCATAAAACCCATAAATCATCAAAGTGTAAAAATAGAATATATAAAAAAAAGATATATTAAGAAATATTAAATACAACGAATTTTTTTATTAATTTTTTTTAAAACATTTAAATGATGAAATTACTCTCAAATATTATAATTAAAATATAATAAAAATTTGTGGTTGAAAAAAAAATATTAGTAATTGATATTATTTAAAAATATGAAATTATATTTAAAAAACTAAAATCAATTTTTTATAATTAGTACGAGGATATAGGAGAAAAATATAGAAGTGAAAAGAGAATTTATCTATAAGAAAAGTTGATAAATTACCTGCATCATATATAACCCCGAAAGTCATGTAGGTCCTGAAAGGCATGGGCTTCTGGTTTTTCTGGGGTTGGCTTCCACGTGGATGCACCAATTGGTATCTAATGTGATAGATATGAATATAATGAATTTTAAATTATAAGTTAATCTCTCTCTCTATATATAAAAGATTTTGAATTATTTTAAATCAAAAAATTGAAAATATTACACTTGTAATTTTTTTATTTTATTTTATATATACTTCATCTCATTCATTTTCACCTATCTTAACTCAATGTCACTCCCCTCTTATACTTCTTCTGTTAATATGTATTTAAAACTGTTTCTTTCTGCTATCTTGGTGATAGAGAAATGAAATAACAAAAAATTTATGATAAAGAAGAGTAAAAAAATATTACTAATAAAAGCAAATCCACACACATACATGAAGTGACGTTGCTTTTTTATTTTCTCTTTCATCTTTGTATCATAAAGAAATGAAAGATGGTAGATAGCATTTTACATCAGTGCAGTGGGACACACCATTAGAGTGCAGGGACCAGTGTGACTTTAATGCTCAAACTCTTGAAAATGTGTCAGATGAATTTATTTGGTGTGCCCTTAGATATTGGGTCCCCCTTTGGGTCAATTATCTCTCTTTCTTTATCTTCTTTTCCTTCTTGTCCTTTCAATAAAAGAATTACCAGAAAAACGATACTAACTTTTTAAAGAGGATATATATTGTAGAATAACACTATGTTTAAAAAATATTCATAAAATCAAAGTGCAGAGAATAAGGGAAGAGTGATTTTTATCCATGGCCCTGGTATTGTAGGGTTAGCATATGTTGTGGACCTTGGTGTGTATTTTTAGTTGTTGTATTGAAGTGATTTTGGTGTGAAGCAAATCCAATTGAGGAGCAGCTTTTGTGAAAGAAAAAACAAGTAGAAGAAGGGTTGGTGATTTACTTTCAACCCACCAAGGATCTTTTTCAATAAAGAACAAAAAGTGCTTCTATCATGCCATGCTTTCACACTCTCTTCTCTACTAGTAGTCTAAACTTTTGCCTTTCTTTTAAAAAGTTTGCTGTGTCTTTCAATTAAAAAAACTACTTTATTATTGTGCCTATAGGGATAAAGGTCCAGACAATACATATCGGTTGTTTTTAAGTTTCTTTAAGCTTCCTTCTTTTGCTGTGAATACTTTGTCGAACGCTTAAGTCAGTGTTATAATTTAGGTGTTCTCTTGTAGGATATGAAAAACATACATTCTTCTCCCTTCATGATAGTCAACGAATAATGAACATGTATAGCAGCTCCCTGGTATCGTGGAAGTGTATATTTCGGTTTAGTCAATTTCTATTGTTGCATTTTCAGGATATTTCGAAACGTGCATTTAACTCATTCAACATCAGTTGTAACTATTTTTTTATTACGTGTTTATTACGTTGTAAATGTTATTTTACTCAGTACTCATTCGTCCGACAGGTACGATTATTATTATTGACAAATTAACAATTAAAAGTGTGGTTATACACTTGGTATAAAAAGATAGTTAAATTTATTTACAGATATTTTGATTTGTTTTACAATGCATTTTTTATTTGAGGAAACCAAGAAAGAAAAAGGAAAACCAAATCACAACTTTCTCCTTGGTCTCTTGATTGGTACCTAGCTTTGCTTGTCCAATAGCAATCATAGGTTTCCTATGGAAGAACTGTGCAAGTTATGGCAGAGCTGTGACCACTTTTGTTCATTTCCTTTTCTTCTACAGTGTGGAGTATTTTTGTTTTTTGTTTTTGTTACATTTTTTTTTACAGTTTTGTGACAACAAAATAAAGTATTAAAAGATATAATTAACATTTTTAATAAAGATTTACCTGTCTTCTTTACATGGTTCATTGTAATTTTTGCTAAAATGATGAATTTCTTATTAAAAGTATGCAGTGACTTTTTAATAAGAACAGTTAGATTTATTTTAACATTACATATTAAAAAATCTTGTCAAAAGTATATGCACTGACTTTTTCTTTCATGCTTGTTATGTTTTCTATTAGTTTCTGTTTTTCTTTTTTTCTCTATTTACTTTATTTATTTATTTATTTTTCTTTTTTCATATGATATAATCTACAGTCAAGTTTTATTTATTATCATATGATTATTTATTAATAAAAAAATTAGATTATATAATTATATTATGAAATGTACAAGTTAAAAATTATTTATAGCTTTTAATATCTTATTTTGATATTTTTTCCCCATAAAATACAATGGATGAGAAGAAAATAAGTAAAAGAAACAAAGTAGATAAAAAAAGAAAAAATGTGAAAATTTTAATGAAGTTGTTAATGTAAATAAAATAATAAATCAAATAATTTGCATTAAACACATGTCTTACAATTATATATAATGGATGTAAATACCGTATGATGGAAAATATTTCTTAAGAATCAACAGAATAACATCATTTAATTTATTAACATCATTAACAATTTGTGTTAGATGAGGATAAGAGTTAAAAATGAAAAAAATAGAAAAAATAGAGTGAAAAGTTAGATTAAATGTATAAAAAGTGAATTAAAAGTGGATAAATTTGAGTGAAAAGTTTATAAATAATATAATTAATGTGATCGAAAGGTAAAAAATTAATTAAATAATAAAATAATTTATCGAAATACACCTGTTTTAAAATTGTGAAGAATTTGAATTAAAGTAAAGATAAATATTTATATATATAGAAGTTATCCATATATTTATATATTTGTGTTTGAAATTTATAATTACAAAAAATTATAATTATTTTTTTAAACCAATATTGGGATATAAAGAATATAATATTCATAAATATATTTAGTACTGTTTTAACTCTTTATCTCTTTCATATAGAAGATGATGAAGACATGATATGATATGAATTCTAATATTTTTTTTTTGTCTCCAATGAATTTTAATTTATGTGAAGATATAATAAATTTGAGAAAAGCAAAATTGTAATTTAAATTTAACTAATAAAAGAGGTAGATTTTGTTTTAATTGGGAAGGACAATCCATTGTGTATGTTTTTTGAAATATAATTTTAAAAATATAGAATTAAAACTTGCTTAAAATATATTTAAATTGTAACTTGCTAGAAGCAAGAAATTCATACGTATAGTGATAGAGGGGGTGGGGGAGAGTGAATGAGTTGTTACTATATATGAGTACTGAAAATTAAGAACATAGTAATGTGCATTTTTAAAAGACTTAGAAATATTTATTTGTGACTATTAATGCATGATCACATAATTCAAAATTATTTTCCTTATCTTTGTCTATATATTATATAGATATATAGGAACCGTATTTACATGCAATGAATGAATAGTGTTATTTGTAGTTGTACCTATTCATACGGCTACTGTTTTCTAAAGAGTCTCTATCTCTTCTTCTCAAAATCACTTCTTCCCAAAATCACTTCTTCCCAACCAACTTGCAGATACATTTCACAATTTGCAAAATAGTTATAAGTGACAGTTAAAAAACAAAGGACACGTGAAAAATTAAGTTTACACCATTTTCCATATATGTGTCTGTCTCTGATGTGTATCAGACCTAAATACAATGTCAGCCACCAAGTTATCACTGCCAAATTGTACTTAGATTTGGATCACAATTGTCTCCATTCAGGTACATGACTTTTTTATATTATTTTTAAAACACTTCTTAAGTATTAGTATTATTATTAATATACAGAATTTGAGGTTTTGGTTGGAGATTAGATATTGATTATGATATTTTATAATATATAAGTAAATTTTTCATATATTATTTGAGACTCAATGTTCTTTGTTAAATTGTTCATCTCTTCTCTTCAATTTCGATTGTCCTTTCAGATGTTGAGAATGTGAGGTACCTGCAAAAATAGCTCAAGTTAGATGTGTCAATTTAGGTAATCTAGTTGAGGGTTCAAAATAACATTCCCTTTCACTATGAGGGTCCCCTTTTATTTAAACTGTTTTAGTGGGTCTTATCCTGTGAGAATGATTAAGGCAGACCTAACGAACGTTTAATCACGTTTTACAACCCCTAATCAAGATTAATGATCTTAACATGTGATGTGACGTGGACATTGCTTTTTTACTGAGAGACCGCTAGGTCGTCTGGATCTTCGATCATTTAGACTTCCGATTTTCACTGAGTAGAAGTTTTGTTGTTGAGGAACACTTTGAAGAATTCCAGTGACACTTTATCACCATGGGAGAGAGCACGTGCTCTCTCCGTCTGTTTCCGACTTACCTGTTGAACCATGAAGACCAGACGTTCGATTCTTGTAAATCCTTGATATAACACTATCAAAACAGAGTCCTATAGAAATTAAGCAAGAGTTTTAGAGGTATGCAGTGAATGTTCCCTAGATCGAAAGTTGGACAGTTTTCTCAGCAGTTTCAAGATGGTCCAAGTCCAGCACCACCTAAATCAGAGGAGCGTCTTCCTCCTTTTTCGGCGACCTCCTTTTTTTGCAGCGGGATAACTGTGAAAAGTTCACTATTTTCTATCTATAAATATGTGTTTCCCTTTGCTTCTAGAAACACATCTCACCCACGACTTCTTCTCTTCCTTTTCACTTCTTTATTCTTTTCTTTTACTTTATAATAGTTTTGGATTTGTAGATTCTTACTCTAAAGGAGTTTACTCGCTAGTTCTGATCCTTAGAATTATCCGAAAAGTTCCTCTTGTATTTTAGGAGACTTGCGCAATACACCATAAATAAGTCTTTACGTACCCACGACCTAAGAAACAAATATTTTTCATGTTTTTAAGCTTTAATTATTACACAAATATCATTTTATAAGTCGGTTTTATAAAATTGAATTAGATTTAAAATCTACATATCAAAATCATTTGAAAATTTCATCTAAGAAGAGTTGTTAGCTTATAATATTACTAACTATCAATCTACCCAGAATATATAAACTTACACTGCCCGCAGTATATAAACTTCTTATGAAATGTTACACAAAATTAATTGGATGTGAACCTATCAACCCACTTTATGAAATTACAAACAAAACTAATTTGAATGGCAGTGTAAAATGTATAAAAGAAAAATCTATATCTATATTTATATATTGAATATATGTATATATGTTTCTTTGTTCCTTGAGATTATAGGACGATGACAGATACTCTACTCTTCCATGCACAGACCATAATAATATGATAGGGGACCACCCTGTTGATGACATAGTCCTATCACTTTCACATTCCTTCTAATACCAGAAACAATGCACCTTATATAAAGATAACTTCACTTCATACCCCTTACAAAACAATAATGTCTACACTTAAATGCAAATGTTCCCACTATCCACTAATCAATCCCCTAACCACAAAAACATATTCATTTCTTAGTAAAATTACATTATTATTTTTGTTGCCTTTTTTTTAACTGAGTTGTTGTGAAAAAGTATTTGATTTTACCACATAGTAATAAAATAAATAAGTTATCAATTATGTACTTTTTTAGTAAAATATAACATAAGGGAGAAAAGCACTACAAATTATTATTTTTTATCTTTTTTTTCTTTTCAATTTTATATTTTTCTCCTCTCTATAAAATGAAGCACAAATATCATTAATTACATCTTAAAGGTCAACCTACAGAAACATTTTCTGCTTCTGATATAACCTTTTTCAACTAGAAAATAAACTTTTAATTTACACTGGAATCTCTGTTTCTTAACTTCCTTGCTATGTTAATGAATTATTATTTATGAGGGGACTTTGAATTTAGGGTTTTGCAAAAGCAAAATCATGAGTTAAGCATAATATGAAATCCTTAGCTTATCTTTTAATAAAAGTTTGGCATATGATTATGCTTGACTTCTTGTGACTCACCATGAAAAAGAAGAATACAAATGGGACCACTGCTTAAATAATTTATTGACTAAATGTCTATTTAAATTGTAAGTTGTTGAAATATAATAAACTAAGAAAAAGAAAAGGACAATGACTCCGGTGAACTTCCTACAGAAGAAGCAAATTACAGATTCTCATTATCTTTTTATTGTGTTCGTATTTATCCTTCAACTTCTGTCAATTTAAAACATGGTGCACGTGGTACCCATTTCATTTTCATGTTTCTTAATGCCATGGCTTCTTTATGAACCTTTAACCTGCATACTACTCATTAAGAAATTATAATATATCAATTAAAAGACAACCAAGACGAACAATTCAATTTCAAAAATTCAATCTAATGAACCCTCGTTTGTATTTAACTACAATAATAAAATTTTATGATATTGCTGTATATCACTATCATTACTTTTTTTTAAAAAAATTGACCTGTTTAAAAGATTGTTTTATTGACTTTCACTTCACTTTTAGGAAGACGTCTCAATTTTCTAAAACTTTGAACATTATACCATTTTCACTTTAAATTATACCGACATGTGAACATGTTAAAAAGTGTTGTCTAAAGTAGGTATAAACAATGATTTTTTATATTTGCCACATAGTAAGATTTATTTGCCTTTGACTTAAAGTATTTAGGAAAAACGTTGCCTAGTTATTTTAAGCAACATTTTGTAAAACGTGAACATGGTTATTAAAGTGTGAGTACTTTAGACAATTTTTTTAAAACTAAGGATATTTTAAATAGCATTTTAAACAACGTTCTTTGAAATGCATGTGCTTTAACTAATATTTTTTAGACAACATTTTTAAATTGCAGGTATTTTAAATAACAGTTAGACCACACTTTTAAATTATGGGTAATTCTCTGATGTTATAGTGTAGTGTAGGTATATGACATGGTTAAAATTACTAGACTTCACCTCGTTATTAAACACTAAGTTCAACATCTTGATGTAGAGAGAATGTTATAACCTCAAGTGACTTCAAATTATTATTAATGATGGTTAATAAATTTAAAGACAATAATAAAAATTTCACTAACTTAATCGCATTGTTGAAGAACGTACTTTTAATAAAAAATATAATACATAATTGTAATTTTGAGGTGAATAAAATATTTTATCTGATGAGTATAAAATTTAAGATAAAAGATGTATTTTCCAACAATTGTATTGTATGTTACTAAAAAATAATTTGAATAACTAGAAATAATATCAAAGTCTGGGTTGGGTTAAAAAAATGAAAAATAATAATAATTGTGTAAATGTTGTTTAATATGGTCTAAAAATATTTGTTGGTGAATCATATAGATTAAATAAAATGTCACAGGAGATTCTTTGCGAGAACATTAATAATAAAATATATTTAATTTAAAAAATCTTACAACTACATTTTGAGAGGTGGTTATAGTTTTAGGTAAAAACCCTAAAGAGCTTCAATTATAGTAGCATTTGTCCATTTTTGTCGTTAGTTGTGTGCTTTCTCGTGCTCTTCTGGTAAACCACTGTTCTTCATTTATGTTCCCATCTTTCTTATTAAATATTTTAAAAATTACATTTACAAATTTAATTAACATTAAAAGTGACTGCAATATCATTTACACATATAATAAAATTCAGCTTTTGTGTGTGTGTATTACTTGATTATTTTATTTAATTAAATTACGGTGTTTTAGGGTTTGTGCCAAAATTTTTAATGTGTATATTTATACTATAATAAAAGGGTTTTTATGACGGAATTTAAACCACTCATGAGTTCAACGCCTTATCTTATTGAAAAAAATAAAGCGTTTGTGACGAACGTGGCACATTGTTATTACTATTAAACTATTATCATGACTAATTTTATTATTTTTTTAATTTACTGATATTAAATTAATTATTATTAATATTAGTATTAAGATAAATAAGAAAATAACCATAAAAAACAAATTTTGTCGGGTCGAGTGCTTTGCTCTTCTTCTTCTTCTTCTTCATTCTTTTTTCTCTTTTTGCTTCTTCTATTTCTCAAAACCCTTAGCATCACGTTCCTTATAATAGCATTTCACAAACCCTCACTTTCTTCTATCCGAAACCTCCAATCTCTCTTTCTCTCTCTCGCTCACTCCAATTTCTTTCACAACTCGCCGGAAAATCTCCCCGGCGGCGGCTATGGCTGACTATTTCTCCGGCTCCGTCGAATTCGGACTCAACCTATCGAAGCGAGTTTACTACGGCAGAGGATCGGCTCCACTGTCGGTTCCGTCGATGTCACGGTCGCCGGAGGGATTCCTCCCGACGGCGCCGATGTGCTACGCGGTGATATCCGATCCGGAGAAGGTCGACAATCCGGACATTCGGAGTTACCAGCCCTACGTGCTCGGCGAGTGCGATCCTCCGGCGCTGATACCGCTTGAGCTTCACGGCGTCGCCATGGAAGTGGAGTGCTCCTTGGACACGGCGTTTGTAACGGTCACCGGAAAGTGGCGCGTGCATTGCGTGACCGGAAGTAGTACGTGTGATTGCCAGGTTGCCATACCCATGGGTGAACAGGTACGTAGACACTCAACCATTAATTCGATTCCAGTCAATGCATATATTTCCATTTTCTCAATTCTTTCAATTTTTTTTAAAAAAAATCTTAATAGAAATAATCTGTTATAAAATTCGAATTTAATTCCTGCATCCTTCAAGTACAAAATCATAAATCACGAGTAAATTTTTTTAGACAGTTTACGTATAAACCAACAAATTTTACTTTTTTTGTTCTTTCGTTTGACGTGACAGTCATAAAGTAAAAACATGTTATAATACCGCGGTAAAAGATGCATATTATAAAGTTTGAAGTTATTTTTTGAATTTAAAAATATATTTTAAACTTTAAAATTCGAAAATCTAAACTCTAAAATTTGGAATACAAAATTATATTTAAAATTTTAAAATTTATAAAGTTTATAGAATAATACGGAAATAAAAAACCCTAAATCCTAATTTTTTGTTCAATGGTAATTTTAGAATTGCAATATTTATAGAGGTAGAGAAAGAAAATATGGAGGTGGGGGAAGAAATTTCCTTGCTGGAAATGTCAAAAGCAGGTGAGAGTTAATGGGCCTGACATAAAAACCTCAAAATAGAAGGGAATAATATGAGAAAGTGTGGTTTGCCTGTTTGGTTTGTATCAGCCTTTTAGTTAATATATTTTATTATTGTTTTGAAATATGAAATCTCAGGGCAAAGGATAAGTTCGTTTGCTATTTTCTTCACTAAAAATTGAAAATTAATTTAATGTAATTTTTTTCTGTTAAAACTTTGAAAGCATCGTTAATAGAAATATCAAATTGTTTTAATTTTTAAAATGCTGTCAAGGAGATTTTGAAATAACAGTTTAAAACAGAATTAGAGAATAAAAAAAGGGAATGTTTAGTTAATTAGTAATAATAATATGAATTTAATTCATACATTTTTTAATGTACAAGTTTTTAATAATGTTATAAAAAATTATATATATATATATATATATGTTTATTTAGTGAAAACATATTTTTCTAGGCGAAGAAAAAATATGTTTACTTTGACAGTTAAATAATAGCGTTTTCCGATCAATTATTACAGTCCATAGTTAAAAACGTAAAACAAAAATTAATCAATTATTTTTATAAGAGTTTTTTGTCTCCATGACTTTTCTAAACTATTAATTAATCAGAAAATATCTTTAATATGGTATAAAAGACATTTAAGACTTTTGATGCGTGTATTTTTAGTTTTTTTAGTGGATAGTTTTCTATAAAAATGTTTTCATCTAAGAATCATTTTAGGAAAATGTTATTACCAATGAAAACATATTTAAAATCAAAGGATATGAAAATTTCAAAGAATACGAGATGCTTTGTAACGAAGACAAAGGTCACTAAGGGTATTTTTAATACTCTTTCAAAAACATTTTTTTAGTTTACAAAAAAATAAAAAATATTTTTTTTTGTAATTTTGGTAGATGCTTCTCTGTATATCATTAATATCATATTTGTCTCCATTTTTTATTATACTATTTTATTTTAGTATATTATAATTTAATATTTATATTAAATTCACTATATATATTTACATAAAATGGTTTGTGTTTTAAAGTTTGAAATTCAAGAAAACATATTACATACTAACATTCACTATCTATCATAATTGAATTTCCACTTTTCCAATCTAACCTCATCACAAAATACTATTCTTATGAATAAGAATAAAATGGAAATATCATTTGTATTTTTGAAATTCAGAAGAACATATTATGTATAAGTATACTCCTACTTATCAAATTTAACATTTATCATCCACATCACATTATATAAGTACACTTAAGGATATGAATATAATTTATATACACCAAATTGGATAATTATATATTGTTATACGTAAGAGGCTTCCCGAGTATACATTTCTGGCTACTAGTTGCAACGTTTTAAATTTCAGATATTTATACCGTCTGCAATAGCCTGTTACCCATGAGATCAATTTGGTGGAGAAAAGTCAGTTCTGGGTGGGGAAAATTCCTTTTGAACTTTATAATTTAAAAGGTTTTGCGTTTTGCATAGTTGACATTCTTTCCTACTGGCGATTTCCACATGAGTGAGAAAGGACTGACTGATAAGAATGGATCAGACTCAAACAGTGTTTTTACAATGGATTACATGAAATGTTTTGATGTTTCACAGATTTATGAAATTGCATACCAATATTTTGTGCAACTTGATACGTAGTTTATTTCATGAATTCTCAAGTTAGTACGATGTGGCTAACAGGGTTCACTTCTAGGTCTAGAGGTTGATGGTTCTGGAAGAACTTATCACACTGAACTGATCTCCCTGAAGGATGAAAAGGATAAGGATAAAGTGGCCAAAGCTAAAGATGGATACTTCTTGAAAAGCCATATATACACCGTTAAGATTCCACAGGTTATTATTACATAGCAAAATAACTTCATTATTGATAGTTATTAATTTGCACATCCTATTTATTTGAAAAATTATTCATGTCTTGCAGTTGAGGGGAGGCTCCGTGTTCTCAACTAAGATCAGATGGTCCCAGAAAATATTATTTCACGATGGCCAGTTATCTCTGTGTGTCCCTTTCAGCTTTCCGTCATACGTCAACCCAGCTGGAAAAAGAATTTCTAAAAAGGAGAAGATATTTTTGAAAGTGAATTCTGGTTTTGCAACGGAAGTGTTATTATGCAAAACCACCAGTCATCCCCTGAAGGTAAAATTAACCGCGCTATTACAAATTTCAGTTTGGCCACCTTTAGACTTGAGTAACATTATTCTTTCGATTTTCAGGAACTACTGCGCCAAGCTGGCAAATTAAATTTATCATATGAAGCAGAAGTGTCAGCATGGTCAAGTACAGACTTCAATTTCTCGTACTCTGTAAGACCTCGAAGCATAGAATTTTATTAAAATTATTTAATGCAATTCCATGAAAGTAACAATGAGTGATCTTTGAACCATAGATATTCAGAATCAGACATGAATATTATCTGTGCTATAATAATAAAAATTATTAACTTAATGGTCTAGTGTTTTTACACAGTTTTCTTCAAATGACATATTTGGAGCTGTTCTCTTGCAATCTCCATTCCTGCGTGATTTTGACGAAAGAGAGATATTTTGTTTGTATCTTTACGCCGGAAACGGGCAGGGCAGAAAGGTTTGTTACAATATTAGTTTGTTAGTACAAAAGGAATATAGAAATATTGTAGTTAGCATTCACAGGTGCATGCCTGTTTCAAATTTCAAATGACGCTTCCTTTACTTTTCAAGCGCATTTATAATGGATCGTTTATGTCCCTTGATAGGTTTTTAAAAAGGATGTGGTGTTTATAGTAGATATCAGCGCTAGCATGAAGGGAACTCCTCTCGATAACACAAAGAATGCCCTACTGGCATCGCTCTCTCAATTAAATGCACAAGATACATTTAACATTATAGCTTTCAATGGAGCGCTCTACTTATTTTCGTCATCAATGGAATCAGCTACAGAGGAAGCAATTTTAAATGCTACGAAGTGGGTTGACACTAATTTTATTGCTAATGGTGACACTAATATCATGCTTCCCGTAACACAGGTAATTCTTTTTTTACATTTTCAATGACATGTGAAAAACATTGTTTTCTTTTTTCAAGTCTTGTTAATTAAGACTTTTCAATTATCTTTGTTTTGTCATATCTACTGCACTCATGAAAGTATTACGTATAAGAAGAGGAGATGTAACCTAAGGCTACTATATTATTACCTATTTAGCTCTTTTATTTATGCATCAATTTGTTGGAATGACTAGCAGAAGTACAGGCGTCTGACATTGAATAGGAAAATATCGAGTAACATATAAGTAGGAAGAAGTCATATCAATATTGTTAGATTTTAGAATGAGTTTAGTGATAAATTTACTTATGTAATTTGTACCTGACAAAAATGAGCTCATTCTTATTTACTTTGCATTCTCCCGTTTGTCTTGGAAATTTACCTGGTTTATTTATGGCTAAAAGTCTACAACATTATCTTCAGTACTTGCACTTTGAGTTTTTGAGAGCTTTCTGGTGTTTAAGCACCATATCATATTCCTTATCTGACTTCAATACTTAATATTTGTCTTTGATTTGCTTCTAATGTTAAACGTAAGGATATAAGGTAGATCTGTTACTGTTATGGTATATTTACCTTTTAATGACCATACCATTCTATGCGGTGTTTAATCCATTGTATACCGTGCAACACGTTTGGATGTTGAATCCTAAATATGTATTCTGGTCTATCTCAGGCAATGAAGCTTCTTGAGAAATCAACTGATGCGGTCCCTCTTATTTTTCTCGTTACTGATGGGGCTGTTGAGGATGAGAGAGAGATATGCAATTTTGTCAAAAGCTATGTCTCAAGTGGGCAATCAGTTCCAACACCGCGTATAAGTACCTTTGGCATAGGCAAGAATTCTAGCTTCCGCTTCTATATTTATTCTTCAGAAAATAGTTTCTGGGATATCATTAATTCGCAATGTTCATTTGACACTTCAATCTTGGATAAGTATTTTACTTTAGCTAATGTTTTAAGTAGCCAAAAATGTTTTTTTTTTGTCCTGAAGATAAAAATGTTTTGAAACTTAATTTAGTATCTGTTTGGATATAAATTAAAAGTGCTTTTTAGAACTTGTCTACTAGAAATATACAAAAAAAAATCAGCTAAGAAACACTCAAAAATACATCTTGCTCTGCATTCAAAGAGGCCCTTAGGCATGTTTTAAACTGTAGAATCGAATGCTTTTACATGTTGCTTAATTTGTCAAGATAAGAGTGTTACAAAATAAATCAAGAAGGTACGTACCCCTTAAAAAGGTACTGCAAATTGGGGTTGATCGATTTTGACAAGGTCTTGGTTTTGACCAACCGGTGGACTTTTATCCGTAGGTTATAACCATTTTGACTGTTCAGTAAAGCCCTGATCTTGGAATGGGATTACCTGCAATCCACCAAAACTTTTTTAGGGAGCTGTGTATTTTTTTTCAATTACCAATTATTGGGCTTGTGACTAGAATGATGTTGTAAGTATGAAAGAATATAGAATGTTCTATTTATCAGCAGTTCCTATTGGCATAATATTCAACATAGATTTCTTTATTATTAATCTCTTTATTTGTTGCCATACTTTCTTTTTTAGTAATATTTCTCTGTTTCGCTATTTGAAACTTCAGGTTTATATTGCAATCACTACTTCCTGCAAATGCTAGCACAAATTGGGAGGGGACATTATGATTGTGCTCATGATTTAGGTTAGTTTCTTTCCTTGTCCTGTCAACCACATCGCAACTTGAAGTTTGCGCAAATTTTGAGGCGTAAATTTGAAAAAAGAAATGTTTCGTATTATGTGTTGAAGTTTCCAAAAGTGCTAATCAGTGTGTTTAGACAGACGAACCACAAAAATATTGGAGACGAATAGGGACAAATTCACTGGCAAAACTTGCTGAAGAGAATAGGATCATTCAAAGTTTATAAGGAGTATTTTGACTATATTTCTAGATAACCCGGGACATCTTAGCTAGCATTAAAACCAGATAGATTATGATACCATATTAATATTAGAAAATGATTGGCCTAACTGATTTTCAAAACTAGTTCGAGAGGTTGAGAAAGGCTTAATCATACATACACACAAACATACATATATATATATATATATATATATATATATATATATATATATATATATATATATATATATATGAAGTTTCATTGATCTCTCTTTTTTTTCATCTTTTCCAGATTCAATTGAATTTAGAATGCAAAGGCTATTCAGTACAGCTTCATCAGTTATAGTTGCTGATGTAACAATCGAAAGTTTAGAAAGTCTCGATTCACATGAGGTACATATCCAATAAAGTATTATCCTTAATTATCACTGGAAACGTGCTCTAATGATATATAGTTTACTTAAAAATGAATCATATTTACGTGTTAGATCTATCTGATGTTGAAACTATAGTCTGATTATATATTGCAGTTATTCCCGTCTCATATACAAGATATATCATC
Source organism: Phaseolus vulgaris (assembly GCF_051622355.1). Taxonomy (NCBI): domain Eukaryota; kingdom Viridiplantae; phylum Streptophyta; class Magnoliopsida; order Fabales; family Fabaceae; genus Phaseolus; species Phaseolus vulgaris. The sequence goes on along the minus strand of NC_143507.1, from coordinate 42,261,949 downwards.
TGGAAGTCCGTTGATCCTATCAGGCAGATACACTGGTACTTTCCCTGAATTAGTTAAAGTCACTGGTACTTTGGCAGATATGACTAACTTCGCAGTAGACCTTAAAGTGAAAAGAGAGAAGGATATACAGCTCAGTAACGTAATATCTCACTCCTAAGGCTTAACTTACCACGCATTCTTCATATCTGATTGTGATTTTTTCCCTCTTAGCAAATGGGAAGTGAATATTACCATGCAACTCATCTATAGCTCCTCCCACATTGTATCATCATATGTAACTTTGTGCTGCTTTTACGTTGCTTTCACTCTTTACTTCCATTGTTTCACTCAACACTTTATTTTGGTTGGGTAGGCAGTTAGTGCATTAAAAGTAGATTGCCTTTTTGTCATATCCTTTCACAATTCTATGTCGCATCTAAATATGAATTTCAATTCTTAATGCCTTGAAACATTTAGCAGTCGAAACTTATACTTGTCCTGTAATATCGGTTTCTTCCTTGGAAATGTGATATGTATTTCATATCATTGAGAATGTGGTTCTCCAGGTTACACATAATCATTTGGAATGTAGATCCTTTGAACAGGGTGATTCTGAATGCATACTCGACTATGCGCTGAATGTGGTTTGATAAATTTTTGGTCTTCTCTCCAGGTTCTTGCAAAGAGACATATAGACATGGTCACTGCACAAGCCTGGTTATTGAAAAGTGAAGAGCTGGAGGAGAAGGTTTGTCTATTACGTATGTTTTGCGCATATTGAATTTCTTTTTGAAAAAGAAACTGAAAAAAGGTGAAAATGTAAAATATAAGGAGACCAGTGTATATCAAGACATTTATTTCAAACAAAGTCACACTGGTTTCATTCACTAACATTCACGCAAAGAGTCTTCAACACAACACAACACAATCCATTATATTCTACAAAATTGACGTTGTTGTGCAAACAATAATATTAGTAATGGTTTTAGCTCCATGATCATGTAGTTTTCATTGATTATAGATCTACTTTATTATTAAAATAATAAATAGTTAAACTAATAATAAAAAGTAAAATTATTAATAATAAATAAAAATAACTTCTCTTTTTATTCATTTCTTTTTTACTAAATAGTTTCTCTTATCACTTGTTTCTTTTCTCCTTCCTTTTTCTTTTCTTTTTTTTGTCTTTTTTCTCTGTCAAAGTGTAGTGTTAGTTATATCTGCCTCATATTATAACTATGTCTAGGAACCTAATTGAAAAATAATGAAAAAGTACATAAGACCCTATTTTTTTTAATTTAACTCATTATATAAAAGTCTTTGTTCTACTCTCAAAATCAGAAAATAAGCTGGGATGAATGTGAATTTCACTTTAATATGGTTTTATCTTGATATACTTTCAAGTGTTTATATTTTGTGTTTTGCTGCACCACTCATTTATAAAAAATGGCAACTGCTGTCTATTAGGTTACAAAAATGAGTATTCAAAATAAAGTCCTGTCAGAGTATACCTGCATGAACATGGTTCTTGTACAGAGCGATGAAGGGAAGAAACCACCGGAACAATTTCTGTTAAAAAAGGTAGAGCTTTGCATTGGAATAAAGTAAAATATCAGAATAGTTCCTTTTTCCCTTTGCACCATCAATCTGAATCTCTAAGCTCCTAACACACAGGCATACAACAAACTTAGCTTCCAGCAGTTGGATTTCGACATGAAGAAGTTATTCCTTGGCGGACTGAGTGTTGGATTTGGTGACTCTAAAGCAACTGCTGAGAATTTGGCACCATCTATAAAGGAAGCAAAACCACCTGAAGGACTACTGGGAAAAGCTGCTTCCACCTGTTGTGGCCGATTGGCTGACAGCTGTTGTGGCATGTGTCTGCTGCAGGCTTGCACTCTTGTGAATGACCAGTGCACCATTGTTTGCACTCAACTTTGTGCAGCCCTGGCCTGTTTTGAGTTAATCAAATGCTGTATTGAGCTCTGCGAGTGTGATTGTTTGTAGTCAAATTATATATGCTAAGTCAAGCATAGAGAAACTCTTTAATATTACAAATTGTTCGCAATGTATATATATGTATTATACCAATGACATGTTTGTACCTTATAAATTTCTTATATTCTTTTAATTCCTAGACTATATTCCCAGATGTTCCTGCATTTTTATTTAAAAAAAAAATTGAGGATGGTTTTGTCTCTTAATCAAGGGAAATTGTGTGTAAACCAGTTAGTTATACCCTAATCATGCTCATTTTGAATGTTCAAAATTAAAATAGAATTAGGTGCTTAACTACATTTTTATTTTTAGTTTGATTCTTCAGTTAAGTTATTATATGAAACAAGAAACTATTGTGAACAGTGAGATAGTACTCTAGATGTTACTTTAAATTATGTAATTTGTTAAGTAAGTGAACATTATTACCTTAAAAAATAAATTTAATTTAACATAAATACTTTAAAAGAATTAAAATAAATTGTTTTAAATTTAAAGAGTTATATTGAATACATATAAAAAACTCAAATTACACTACTATAATTTTTTACTAAAAGTTGTGTAATATTTCTTTTCCAAATTTCACTGTAAAATTAATCATATTCATAAAAAAATGATATTAATCTAAAAATCTAAAATGATTTGAGAATAAAAATTAACTTAAATGGTGGAGACGCAACACTCTAGTGTCAAAGTGTGATACGCCATGTGTGCAGACTAATGTCACTACGTACGTTATCTTATCAATCAATCGTTAATATTGTTGGTGAAAATTTAAAGAAAAAGACCAATACGAACACTTTTAATAATTTTTTAAATCAATTTTTTTTTATAAATTATTAAATTAAATTGAATATTAATACCAAATGTAAGAACGGAAAATGTAATTATACTTTAATTATATTATATAATATAATATAAAAAATTATTAATAATAAAATAAAAACAAATTAGTAATAATATAAAAGATAATAAAGTAATAATAATAAAGTTAAAATAAATAATGATAATAAATTTAATTTTTTAATATAATTAAATAAATATATTTATAAAATAATAGTAGTATAACTATAAAATAAAATAAAAGAAACATTGAATAAATGATAATAATAATATAACTATAAAATAAAATAAAAATGATAGAATAATAAGAAAAAATGTAATAAATAGTAATATTATTAATAAATTTATATATAATAAAGGTGAAAATAATAAAATTAAAATAATAATAATAATAATAACAATAACATTAAAGATATAAAATAATAATTTAATATTTAATTAAAATTAATTTATAATATCAAAGTAATTTAATTATTTATAAATATATTAATTTTTTTAATATTTTCTCTTAATCTAAACACTTCATTTTTTTTCTTTTTTTTGTCTTTATTTTCTTCATTTTTCACTCAGTTGACTCCCTAGTCCAAATACACACTATTTTTCCATGGTGTTTCTAATCAAAATGATGTTTTCCATGTAAGAAAACCATGTAGCTTTTTTTCCACTTCATAGTACCCAACACAAATCCTCTGTTGTCTCTGCAGCAAGGATTTCTCTACAGCATAAATCTTAATCATTCATCATATTCTCTCTCATGGATAATGGGATTCAAAACAATAAGAAGTATGCAAAACTCCTTAATTATTCTCCCCTCTCTCTATAGGTTGTAATCTCTGTCAGTGTTGTTGCTTCTTTCAGCTTCATTCTGCAAATGAGACCCCATTTTTCCGGATTCAGCTGGATACTTGTGCTTCTTGTTTTCGTCTCTGCTTCCTGGTAAGCTGCGATTCCAGTAATAGGCCCTAGGGTTTCAAATAATTTGAATTGGTTAACCAGTGAACTTGGTGAAATGAGAAATATATCAGTGAACTTGGTCTAATTGTAATTGGTGAAATGAGAAATATATCACAAATACTTGTTGAATATCATTGTTCCCACATCTGTAATTTAAACTTTTTGGTAACTGAATTTGGGAGAGGAATAACTGTGCATGTTTTTGTTTTCTTGCTTCGGATAAAATAATAATTCTGAAATTCTTACAAAATCAGCTTGTAAGTTGAGGAATGAATCATTTGTATACTGTAAATTAGTCTTATTTCTTGTCTTGGTGTGATCTCCAAAAGTTAGGACTTATTGTCTTAACAGTGGAGGTATATAACACTGATAGCTAGCACAGACTTTGGGAGATGAGGCATGTCTTGGCCAAGTGCTTAATCTTAACATTGTACTCTATTTACTTTGGGAGATGAGGCATGTCTTGGTTAAGTGCTTAATCTTTTAACACTGTACTTGTATTTTGGGCTATTAGACAAGGTGTTTTGGGGATAAAGTGAATATTTAGTATTTGTGATCTGTAATCATAAATACTAACAACCATTCTCTATACATTTTTGTATACAGGTTGAGCCACCCCAAGTGCCTCCTAGAATATACCTTCTTTTGCCTATAAAAAAAATTGCATTGCACGATTTAGAGACTGTTTCTGTCTGTGATTTCAGGTTGATGTACTAAAAGTGGACAAGTAATGAAAAATAAACTCACTTTGTGATCTTTTCCAAAATTGCAGTTCTTCTTCCCATGGAAGTATGGAATTGGAGAGAACTTTGGCGATTATAAAACCAGACGGATTACTTGGTAACTACACTGATGATATCAAGAGAACAATTGTAGAATATAGTTTCAGCATTTTTAAGGAAAGGATTGTTCAACTTGATGAGGCCACTGTAGAAAAGTTTTATGCTGAGCACTCTTCAAAATGTTTCTTTTCCAGACTTAAAAAATACATGACAAGGTATGAGGTATCTCATTCCCCTGATTATCTTGATGTATGACGATGGTATATCATGTTTCCTGAGCTGTTATGTCCACCTCATTATATCGATGTTTGTTCTATTTCCTAAGTTGCAATTCTCACTTTTACTTAGTTTTATAATGTTAAAATCACTTTAATGATTGGGTTCAATGATATTTATGTTTCATTAATTTCTCTTTCTCTCTCTAATCTTTATTCATTAAACCATTACTTGCACTAGGTCAAGATGAAAGCCAAATTCAGTTAAGTTTCTTCATTATATAGGTCATTTTTAACTTTGTGCCAACTACATGGAGGAGTTAGGAAATTGTAGCTGTCCTTTTTCTTGTTGTAACATTTTAGTAGATATAGAAGAAACCTGAGGGTTATTTCACCTTGATCATGTACTTGTGGCCGTTAATGCTTCATCACTGTGATTTGTGTTCACCTCACCACTGATCATTGTAATCATTTGTCATTAACTTCCCTTTCTGCATGCTTTCTAGTCTTCTGTTATCCTATAAATCTTTTCTTCTGCTTTTCTGAAACAATTATCAGTGGACCAGTGTTGGTTATGGTCTTAGAGAAGGAAAATGCTATTGCTGATTGGCGCGCTTTAATGGGCCCTACTGATGCAAGCAAGGCTAAGATTACTCACCCTCACAGGTCATATAATGTTAATAATCTTATTACATCACACATGCGAACTTTATAGCTTGTTCAATTTGTGTCAAGTTGAGCCCCTTGGCATTGTGGAGGAGGACTTTTATTGAGCTTGATGATCACGACATCTGATTATTTGCTCTTCAGTGAAATAGTTACTTTTTTGTGCAGTATCAGAGCAAAATGTGGATTGGATATAGAAAGGAATTGTGTTCATGGTTCAGACTCTCCTAAATCTGCACAAAGAGAGATTCCATTTTTCTTTAAGGAGCTGTCCTCAGGTCAATGATTTTAATTCTATTTTTAAGCAAAATAAATAAATAAAGTATTCACTCTTAGACACTAGATTTGCTATACAATCAGATGCCTTTTTGCAATATACACCAGTGGACTCCTAAATGCCACATAGGGAATATAGAATTCTTACGAAGAAAGGACTTAATCAATTAAACTGTTGTTGGATGCATGAAGAACAACTTCCTTTAAGATTCCCAGTTTTTAGAGAATTTATGCTGAAATTATTAGTAATAGTAGTAGAACAATGTTAAGATAGTTCTCTTTTCAAAAGAAAAAGGCAGAAAGGGCACCGGCATCTTGACATGCTCATATTATGGATCAACTTGCTAGTATAAACATCTTTCTGAAATCTATACAACTTAGCAAAATGGTTCTATTCCTGTACTGTACTGGACTTAGGGATCGGTATGGACCCTATCAAGTACATGATGAAGGAGAGACCTCATAGTAAAGTAAGTTAAGTTTTAGAGAAGTTTAAGGTCTAAGCATAAGGTAAGGACAAGTTGTTCTTTACACAATGAACATGTTGGTCATAAGTCAGGGTACCTTCTTTGGCAGGTCTAACGAGATTAGCAAGAATGATTATTCTGTGACCAAAATTTCGAAAACTCAAGAAACAACTAAATCCTTGTGGGACTGGTTTTTCTGGTATCCTACACCTCTTACTTCTTGAATTTGTTTTCCAGTACATAAAATTATCTAATGAACACTACAAAGAATTTGTTTTCCAGTACATAAAATTATCTAATGAACACTACAAAGGAGGAACCCTCATAAATACTACATGTCATAGGTTGAGGAGGACACTTGAAAATCACTTGCTTAAATTCACTTTACTTTGAAACAGAATAGTTCCAAATTCCAATTATCATATTCATATCCTCTTTATCATTGTCGCAGAGCTCTTTACTTACTTTGCCTCTCCAAATCTTTGACAGATGTGGTTGCAGAGCATGATGAATTGTAGCTGGTACAAGTTTGAAGCATAACCACAACTTTATTTGTATTTTTTTTGTGTAGCATGAAGAATTATACAACGGAAATCTATGTTAGTTGGAGAGAGAAAAAATTATGTAGTGCCAAGAAAATTATCTATTCAAATTTTTATCCAATCACTTTGTATATTTTTCCCACCAATGTATGATACTCAGGTCCAGGTCTTCAATTGATCTTTGCATGTTTGCCTACTACTCTTGTATGAAACAATCCTTTGACAGATTACAAGAATCAATTTCATTTATTGTAACTCATGTTTTAATATAAAATATGTAATTGAAATTAATTTACATATGCATCTCCATCATGTTTAATAATTCAAAATAAATTTATCGCAAACAATTTCATCTTCAAAAAAATGCACATACCTTCCTGTTATTATCACACTGATATTAGAAACCTGTCATGAATTTGCTTGTATAAAAATATTCATAATTTTGAAAATATTTTTTTTAAATAGTATGAAAAAACTAATTTAAAATACTTTTTATTTAATTTGGTTTGTGTACTGTCGAATAGCCAAGAAGGTTGACATAGCCGAATGATCGAGACAACTAAATTACTCTCTTAATTGTTGATTATTTCTCGGCAAGTGTACCGAATCAACTGTAATATAGTACTCTTTAAAGTACGAATGTCGAACCCACAGAGAACAATTCTAATTAAGATGTTCTGTTGTAAAACTCATTAAGTATAGAAAATAATTTTGAGACTTTGTTCATAACCAAATTAAAGATTTCACAAATAACTCGGAGAGTTAGGGTTTGATTCAAGACGTAACAAAATCAACTTATCAAATATAGAAAAGATACTTGGGATTGAATTGTGTTTATCTCAATCATCTGTATTTTGAATAATACAATATATAATACTCAAAATTATAATGCAATCAATAACCTGGAATCTATTCCTAGCATTACAAGTTATCAAGTATTTTCGTTTATTTCAAATCCTTAAAGGTACTTTCCATTTAAATTTAAGGATCAAAATCAAGACTCTATTGATCAGACAGAATCAAGCAATAAGCATAAAATGGAAATACCAAGAACAAGTAGAAAAGAGAATTTTATATATATATATATATATATATATATCACCAAGAATACATTTGATCAAGATAAATTACATTCAATCCCAAGTTAGAAAGACTTAGCCACTCATGACAGCTCCTCCCATCTTCATTCTTGATCTGGATTGCATAAGAAAGGCTGATCTGAGCAAGTTCTTCACCTAAGAACAGAGGTTTCTCCTCTTTCTCTCACTAGTCTCTCTCTAAAAAACCCAATATGTTTTCCATCGCTGGTTTTGAGTTATGTTTCAGAATTTATATAATCAACTTTAGCTCAAGCTAGCCCGTTTTAGCTTAAGCTAGATCTTTCGGTGCATTTTTAGCTTGAGCTAGCGATTCTAGCCTGAGTTAGATCAGTACTGCACCTTTAATCAACTCTGGACAGTTTTAGCTTGAGCTAAATCTTCTTGTGATCCAATTAAGTTTTTACTTTTTTTTTCTTTGAGTGCCAGCTTGAATACATTCTTTCAATGCTTCATATTCATCTGCAATTTACACAAAAATTGAGATTAAATTTCTTCATTTGTTTCTTGGTTCAAAAAATATATAATCAGATTCAATAATTCTCAGATTAGGATAATTTTCTTACATTAAGCAACAATTAAGTTCCAAAGTGTTCAATTTTCTCAATCATAAAAACTACACATTGGCACTTATCATTAATCTAAACACAACTCATAAATCTACAGTTAACCATAATTAAGTCAACTTAGATGTAAAACGTGATTAAGGCACGAACCATCTTTTGGATCCACAAGCAGGCCCATAATAGCTGAGACCCATCAAAAAGTATAAATACTAGATGATTGTTTTTTTCTCTCACCTGCACATTGTAATCAGATTAACTTGATTGTCAGAGTGTCTTTGCAGGTTCCTTCCAAATTTGACGAAAGGAATAATCAATCGAAGACCATCACACCTAGAGATAGTAAAAACTGAAAACAGAAAATAAAAAGATTCACTCTAGCAGTAACTCAACCTTGTAAATAAAAACAATTTTGAATTTAGACTATGTTAGATTTTGGTGTTGAATATGAAAAAGTTAACATTTGTGTACTTATTTCAAATTCAGTAAAACACTCAAATGCATTCTCGTTATCTTAATTCTTTCAATGCAACATTTTTCAACTTACCGTTTGTTTGGAACCTGGTTTCAATTCAACCCTTGCTAAGATAGATTATTGGATGGGAAAAGTACAGCACATCAAATTTAGGTTTAATTATTTTTTTATTGTCTATCACTTCGTTGACCATTCGTTAATTCTAACACTTCTTAATTTAGGTTTATATTGACGTAACAATACTTACGCCATTATTTTTTTATTTGGTTCCACTCATTTTCAACCCTTAATAACAGCACCAAATTCTTTCTAGCATCTCGGTCATTATCGTGTCTAAGTGTAACATTTCACACCACATTACCATAATCATTGACTTTTTAGGACAATGTCATAATACCCAATAAAATTATTAAATTATCAAATTGTCATTACATAATTTTATCCTTTTGCCATCATTATATTTTAATACATTTTAGGATGGAAGACTAATGAATAACAAATAAATTTTTTTAATATTTGTTTAATAGATTTATATCTTAATTTAATTTGTAGGTGAGATTATTATTTCCCTATTATAATTAGGTCATATTTTTAATCAATATATATTTTCTACAGTATTATTTTACATATTAAAAATTTAATATATTTCAAAAACCAGAATATATAAAACTTGATAATATATTTTTTTTTACAAAGAATTAATAAATTAAATGAATATGAAATATTTAAGAGATGTTTCAACTTTTATACATAAATATATGAATATACTATCTAAATCTGGTATCAGAGCACAAATCTTGGTATCAGAGCCATTTCGAGTCTATCCTAACGAGTATTTCTTCCGTTATCGGACCACCCATAACATATATCTCCATGCACGAGTTGGTAGCCTCAGCGTGACGGGTGTGTTGGAGATCCCACATCAACTAGAGATTAGAGTCTTTCATAGTATATAAGTGGGTGCAAACCTCAGCTCATTGAGCGGTTTTATGAGGTTGAGTTAGGTTTAAAGCTCACTTCTTAACAAAATCACAGTCATAATCCTTCTCAAAACAAAAAAAATGGTAAACTACAATAATCATTAAATGTAGATGTAAGATTTGGAATTATATTAGGTTTTAAGTTGAATAAAGTTGAGAATGTGGATAGACAAACAAGGTCCTAATTGGATGGGAAATAGGGTTGTTTTCGAGAGATAGAAGAAAGAAGAGTTGAGAGTTTGATTACTTTGATGGTCAGAATTCGCGGATTCGTGCTTGGACATTGCAACACAAGGAATAAACATTTGCTTACTATTCCTCAATTATGTACCTATGTAACTATCAAACTTTATTACTTTAGTCAAACTATAATCATAACTACTTGGCTGGTGGATACATGTCCACGACTCCAACAATGGGACTCATTGCCCTTATTTTATAGGGATTGTGGCATAGGTTTCCAGAATTGGCAAGCCGTCTTGTAGGTTACTCTACTTGGAATCCATTGCCAAATCCCATACATCTAGTACATTCAATACCTCACGTGCCCTTCCTTCTAGGGGACCCTACTTTTTTCTTCTTCATCTTCTCTATTCATCTTCATCTTGGTACAAGTGATAACTGGCTTTTCCCTCCTTAATCTTGTCCCTTCCATGCATCTCGAGGACTCCTTCATTTTCTACATTCTACACAAGTTTTTTTTAAGTCATGTGACGTACTTCGTGACATACTTTTACTCTTTAATCAAACCATTCATTATTTCTGCCTAAGATTTTCACCTTTCGAATCATGGGATTCTTTGGAGAATCATAATTCCTCAACTTTGCACATTCATTGAATATTCAATCAGTTCTGGATTTGTGTAAACAAAATATGATGTGATTTAAATGGTTTGAAGGGACAAGTTTAATGATATTCTTTGAAACTATATTTACCGTCTTAGTATCGAACAACTCGACTCGTCAGGTGACTCGATGCCAGAATCATTATAAATTCCCACTTTGTAAGAATATTTTATGAGAATCAATCTTATTAACATACAATTGTTAGGATCTCACGTAATTTATATTGGACAACACTACACTTACTATATATACAAAATTTAATATTTTTACTGACTAGAGCGTTAGAGTATTCTCTGCAAGTGGAGCTTCCTCATTCCTTTAGAGTCAATTCACAAAAGCATGAAAGAAGACTACTTGGAACAATCTCGGATTCTAACTGACCTCATATCGACGAGAACACAATCTAATAATTTTGAGCTAATTTAAACCATAATGGTTATGTAAAAGTTGTGTTCACCAATCAAACGGGGTTTAAATTAGCTAAAACAAAATTTAATCCAAGAATTTGTCCTAACATTATTTTATTACCATGGTTAACAAATTATCTATCTCAAAAAATCTAGTTTAATTCTTTTCGCAATCGAATGAGGTATGTAAATACCGAAACATTTTTTATATTTCCAATTCTTTAGCACTATATGATAAATAAAAAATTATCATTGGTAAACACTCACTTTTTCTTATATATAATTTTAAATTAATTGAATTTTTTTATAATTATTTAATGACTTAAATAAGTTTTAAGCTCTTAATAAATTTGAATTTATTGAAGAGGATTTTTGTTTTGCGAGGACCTTGGAATTGACATGGATAGTCGTGTAGTAGTGCGAGAGATTGAAGAATTTTGAAGTGATTTTGCCGCTGTCTTTTATCTCTTCATTTATACTCTATAGGTTATTTTTAATCAAAATATCTTTGAGTTTGGAGTATCTTTCTTTTTGTGTGCTTTTTGTTCATCTATTTTTTTTTCTTACAATTTTACTTCATCTAAAATTTTATGTTATTTTACAAATATTATACTTATTTAATTGTGTAAAATAGGGTTTGGTGGATAAAAGAATTAAAACTAGTTTTTTATTGTTTTTAGTGCCATTCAATTAATGAATAAAATGTAATTGACATTAAACAGCATAAGAATCATATTAACCGTATATGTATTTTTTTTAATCAGAAATAAAATATAAAAATAAAGAGATACATAGACTAATCAAATCCATATACATAAAGTTTGTACATAATAATTACAATTTTTGCAATATACACTACAACAAAATCATGAAATAGAAACTAATTTTTAGTGACAAAAAATAATTAGTTGCTATAATGATTAAATTAAAGACCATTTTAGAGACTAAAAAATGTTGATTTCTAAATTAATTTTTATTATAGTTAAATGGTTTCTAAATTGGTATCTAATTAGCAATCAAGATTTTTGATACCAAATTTAAAAACTAAAGAATTGGTAGTTAAAAACTTGGTTGCTAATTAGATACCAATTTAGAAACCATTTAACAATAATAGAAACTAATTTAGAAACCAAATTGTTTTTTAATTTCTAAAATAGTTTCTAATTTAGTTACTATAACAACTAATTATTTTTTTTTATCTAAAATTGATTTTTATTTCATATTTTTCTTATAGTGATAAAAAAAATATGACCCTTCAAAAAGTTTACTCCACAAACTATTGTTCTTAGGACTAACAATATGTGTAATGTTAAAGGTACAACCTACTATTCACGTGAGGTTAATAAAGGGACTTTGGATAAAAAAAAAATAATGATGCTAAAAACATAGAAAAAAATTGTTCGGTAGCTCAGCAAACTCAATCTATTAAGGAATTAAAAATTTTATGCAATAAAATTAATATCAATGAAATAAAAGTCTCAAGTTTTTCTAATTATTTTAATCCTTTTTAATTCATTTACTTAATATTTTTACACAAAAATTAAGTGTCTTTGGCCAAACATGTTAATAAATGAGATCTCTAATATTTGTTAGTCAAGTTATGGATGATAATAATGAATGAATTAATAAGAGCATAATGTAAAAAATTAAAAGAGTGAGTATGAATTGAATACTTATTGTGGAGGTGTTCTTATAGAGATTTTGGTAGTGTTATATCTTATATGTTATATTAATAGCAAGTGACACAATAGACTCAAATTTCAACAAAGATAAAATAACTCTGATATCAATTTGAATAGTAAATAATTATTTTATTGATATCAACCACATAATATATATTCTCATCATCTCTATCTATATTTGTAATAACCAAATAAATGGAAGATTCTTAAAATATGTTTGAAAATATTGAGAATATTTTTTATCTAATAGTATATTATTTAAAAAAATAAATGTCTTCGGTCAAACTATTAACAAGATGAGTATAAGGAGTTATGAATGATAATCCAAATAAACTATAAAAGGGATGTAAGGTGAAAATTGAAATGAATATTTATATTATAAAGATATTTTTATATAAGTTTTACTAACATTATCTCTTAAATTAATAATAAGATATATAAATATCATATAAAAAAATATAATAAAGTTATTAAATTATTAAATCTTATATTTTTAAGTATTGAAATTAAGTTATTCAATGAGTTATACTATAAATTTATCGGTGTATCCATCACCTTAATAATATTTTTTATCATAAAAAATAATTAAATAAAAATTGTTACTTAAACAATTACAACAATTACACGTTGAGAAGGTATCAGTATACAATTGTGATTTGACCAATATAATTTTAAAATTTTTTAATCAATATAATTTTAAAATTGTTTAATTTCAGTCAAATATATATATATATTTTTTTTAATATACTCTAGTTCACTATTTTCAACATATCAACATTAATTAAATCGAAATGAACCGTGAAACTTTCATTTACCATAGTCTTATGAACTCACAAATACATTCTCATGGCAAAGCTTATTATAATTTGTAAAGTTTACTTTTACAAACCAGCATCTTTTTCCAAAATGTGTTACTTTTGTTAGAACTTAGTTCAGAATTCAGAGTAAAATCTCATGTTTAAGTAAGGTGAATAGAAGGAAAAAAGATGTTTAAACAGAACGAATGAAATTTACTGGTGCATGTTAATTCCAAACTGATTTAGCAGTAACTTAGAAAATTCAAACTGGTGCAGGGAAAGTGTTATTTTATAGTGTAATTAGAGTAGAATTAATGTGTGTTAAGTATTTAGTTTGAGAAGAAGGGACAAATAATTGTTGAATGATACGAGGAAAAGGAAAGTACGAGAAGTCAACCTGACCCCATTTGTACACGTGTTCATCCGACACAAGCTGATGGGAATAGCGTTCAGCCGCGATGCCAGGGTGGTGCTGCCATGCACAAATTATTACGCACAATCCATTCTATTATCACTTATCTATATATAATCTCACTTATCTTTATTATTACGCTAATTTCAAACCATAATCTCAAAATGCTAAGCTTCTTCAACTGCTTAAAGATTTGTGATATGGCAATTAAATTGCTCAACAAAAACTATTATGTTATGTGTGCTGTTATGAGGACACTTTCTAGTGCTTGTCTTATCAGCAGCTTCAAAACCTTCCCTCTGTCGTTAATAATATTTGGCAATGTTCCTGAATAAGTTCAACAAAAAGTTTTCCTCCAGTAACTAAAGTTAAACCATATATGTCCAAAGGATAATGCTGTTTTTACACAACAAAATCTCTAAGGTATATTTCATATTGATTAAAGGAAAAATCATGAGTCTGTTGATATATGATGAAAAAAAATATATTAGACTTGTTAGTGGGTGTGTTGATTTGGTTAACAAGCAAAATGAACATTTAATGCTGTGGGTTTGGAGGATCTTTGAGATTCTAAAACGTGCTTTTCAATTACATGTAGACTTAATTGTTCTAACAAAGTGTAAGATTAGTACTGTGCACACAGAAGAGGAACTGAGTTTTAAGAAGGAATCATATGAGAAAAAAACAGGAGCAGAAAAGTGCAGATAGATATATATGCAAGTAAAAGGAAGCAGTGTTGTTGCTTAACATGGACAAGGTGTGACTATGCTGTGACTGTCTGAAGGAATATTATAGCACTTTTCACATATGTCACAGGTCCATATCTTTGGAACCATCGATGTTGTACATTACTTCCAATCTTGTAATTCTGGTTATGCATTCAATGTGCTAAAGCTAAAAGAACTAGTTTAGGGTTGTAGGCTCTAGCAGAAGTTAATTGGGGCAGGTGAAAATCCAGGAATTGGTCTGGTGAGTGTGAGACATTCCCATGCAAATGTTGGTGGTCTTCCTCAGTCTGAGTTGTTTTTCTTGGCTGCCCATGCCTCGTTTCCACTAAGATTGAATCAACTGTCCATGTGTGCCACAAGTTCCTACACTCATTTCATCAACAAAACTACAATAGTCTTTTTCCTTTTGTTTTTATCCTGACCAGTCACAAAGCACAATAGTGAACTGCTAAAGAAAATATACACACTCTTCATCTTTCAAGTTCCAAGACACATGCCCTTGCATTTCTAGTTGGCAAAATATCTATTATGGGAAATTTTCAGATTTGGCTGAGGCACAAATTTTACCATATATAATGCTTTGCTTGTGCATTTGTGATATGCAACCAGATCGACACGACTATTTGCGCAATTGTAGCTTCTTGGCACAAAAATTAAGTGCCATTCTAGTCTAGTGGAATTTAAAAACCTATATAATTGTACTAAGCTACAAATTCCATATATATATTTTGCTGATATTGATATATGTTTCTTTAACACTATTTTAACACCACAAGACCCTTTTAATCCTCAATGAAGGGTACCTTTCACATATTGCACTTCATAATATGCTTAAGCATTTAAATGCTCTGCTTATGTGTCCTCATGAATCTGCTCTTAAGATTGTGTAGAGATTAGATCTGCCTTTCACACTCTCAAACCTATAAAGTGCATTTATTTGATCTGATGGTTAACACCATGACACGCCATATCCTAGTCAGAGTAATAACCGGCAAAAATATTCAAAACCATGTGTTTTTTATGGAGGAAGAGAACTCAAACGAATTCCGAAGTAGTAGTAGTAATAAAAAGAATATACAAGAGAGAATGTCTTTTCTGGTATAAATATAAAGGGTATAAAACAATAAACTAAATAGTAGTGATAATATAATTTAACAATGGAATGAACCAATGAGGGGAAGTATTTGGTCAGAAAGAGAGACACGTATTGGGAAGGAAATAGTGGTGAGACAGCAAGTGAGTTAAGTCAAGTTCAGGGACTTGATGCAAAAGAAAAAAAAAATCAGGCTACACCCAATTAAGCCATGAAATTCACCAAAATCTCATCATAGCTACTTTTCTAATCCCAATGCTCAACCCTCATTGGTTTTCAAGACCTGCTCTCAAGCAACTTTAATGGTTACTGCTTAAAAAGTGAATCCATTACCATTAAAACACCTGGCACCTAGCTCTCTCTCTCTCTCATTGTCAGTATCATCCAACCATCATTACCACCTTTTCTCCTCACATTATATATATTTATTGCTACCTAGCTAGTACTTTCAGCTTATGCACTCTAACTTCATTCATCCCCATAACCTTACCATTACCATTACCCTTAACCTTACCCTTACCCTCACCCTTACTCTTACCCTTAGTCCTCCCACAATGAAGGTGAGTCTCCTTCTTGTGTTGCCACTGTGTGAGATTGGTTATGTTTAGTGTTATGGAAATGTTGATGTTGTATGATCTGAATGTTTTTGTCACTTGCAGTTCCTCAGCTGGATGCAAAATAAACTTGGTGGAAAACAAGACAACAGAAAACCAAACACACACACAACTGCTACATGTAAGTTTTTGTTACTATTCAGATAGTTAGATTTTCCTTGCGTCAATGCATGAGGTTTGTAGCACCAATAGGATGTAAGAATTCAGTCGTTGTCCGATACACTTAAAAACACACTTGCTTCTATGTGAAGGAAGGGTGACTTGATTCGAAACATACAGAGGAAGACAGGGAGAAGACAAGTTTGTATGTTCAATATATTTTCATATTTCTCTTTCTCTCTCTCTGTCTCTCAAGTTTCATTTCCAATCAAACAAAAGACTATGTACAAGATAACGTTATTCATGTCAAAGGCGCTCGTGCATAGGAATACTAGGCACTTTAAAATGGTTTTTTTTGTGTATATTTAACAATTATTTATATCTTTAAGATTGAAGAATAACTTAACAGTTCTAACTTGGCATCCTAGTATAGTTGTAACTTGATCCAAGGAAAACTTAGTTAAGAGTAGTTTCAGTAAAATAACATTAATCGTTTTCTTGGGAATCTTAAAATAATGGTTTCTTTTGGTTTTGTGCACAGATCATGCAAAACAAGAACCTCGAGAGGAATTCAGCGATTGGCCTCATGGTTTACTAGCAATTGGAACATTTGGAAATAACAGTGAAATCAAAGAAAACTCAGATGACCAAAATGCACAAGAGGATCCATCCTCGTCAGAGGAAATAGCAGACTTCACTCCTGAAGAAATTGGGAATCTACAGAAGGAACTAACCAAACTCCTGAGACGAAAACCAAATGTGGAAAAGGAAATTTCTGAGCTTCCTCTGGACAGATTTCTTAACTGCCCTTCAAGCTTGGAGGTTGATAGGAGAATCAGCAATGCCCTATGCAGTGAATCAGATGATAAAGAAGAAGATATTGAGAAGACATTGAGTGTGATAATTGACAAATGCAAAGACATTTGTGCACATAACAGAAAGAAAACAATTGGGAAGAAATCTATTTCTTTCCTTCTGAAGAAGATATTTGTTTGTAGAAGTGGATTTGCTCCAACGCCTAGCCTTAGAGATACCCTTCAAGAGTCAAGAATGGAGAAGGTAATCCTTTCTTTTGTTGATAATCTTTCACTGGCCTAATTAGGTGGAGACATTATTACATGGTCTCGTATCATCATAATCAAGTTTATCAACCTTGTTATGTGTCACATAGAAATTGATTGGAATTATAAACAAATGGTGGCCTCAGATCTTAGACTGATTTCTAATTAAACTAGGTGCTATTCCAATGCTTTAGTTTTTTTACTCAACTGTGATAAAATATACAGCTTTTGAGGACAATGCTTCACAAGAAAATCTACACCCAAAATTCTTCTCGGACATCTTTGATGACAAAGTGCATAGAGGACAAGAAGATGACAAGGAAGAGGAGTGATGATGAATCAGATGAGAAAACTGGTGATGGCTGTAAATGGGTCAAGACTGATTCTGAATGTAAGTTGCATTTTGCCATATAAATCTGCTGAATAATGTCCCTGACTTAAGTTTCCATGAATAATAATAATATTCTTTTCTTTCTTGCAGATATTGTGCTGGAGATATAAATCTGCTTCTATTTTTACTAGTTATATTAGTAGCTGTTCAGGTAAACATCAATTCATGTATAATACAAGTAGTGCAGTGGTGTGTGTGTACATTTCATAACACTTAGTTGACAACATTTTTTTTGTTTTTGACCACAGATTGAATGAAAAAGGGAGAGAAGTATATGTATATGATGATGGAGGATATGGAGTGGAGATGAGATTTTTTGAAATGAAGATTATGTGTGATATGTAGATGGTGCATGGTAGAGAGGAGAATGTGTGTGTTGTTAATAGTGGATCAAGTTATTTTTTCATGGTTGTGTCTGCAAATGCAGAACAAGCCATGTTGTGGAAAATGATAGAATGGATTTGAATGCTCTACACACTTCTCATCCCTTTTTTTACTCCACTTTGTCACCTCCTCCCCTTCTTCTTTTGTAACATCTCCCAAGTTAATGAATAAAACTTTTTATTATTACTTGTTTCTTCATTTTCTTCAACCTCCATCTTTTGGAATACTTCCTCAAACAGCCATTAAACTTCTAATCAAACATATTCAATCATAAAAATAATTTTTTTTTAATAAAGTGAACATGTTTATGTTTTTATGTGTTAGTTTAATTTGTTTATTTTAAACATATGCAGCATTTTTTAAAACTAAATACTCTTAACTAAAATTAGTTAGTTTTTATAGTGATAAATGTTTAAAAGAAAAAAAATTAATAACAAAAAAAATCTAAGATACTTTAATTATTTTATATTTTTAACATAAAAACTTTTATATAAACAATACATGCCAATTAAATTCACATAGAAATATGAATAAGTAATATCTTATTTATTTTATATATATATATATATATATATTAGTGGAGTGGAAAAAATGTTAAAATACAATTTTTATTGTAAAAGAGGGAAAACACAAGAAAGAGGTTTTGTGTTTTTAAGGATTTTAAAAACTTTTTTTTGCAACGAAAAAAAAGTGTAGTGTGTAATTCTTAATAACAAAGGTATAATTTTAATATATGAATAGATGATAAAAGCAACGATAGATGATAATGTTTTAATATGATACTTTTCACAAATATAAAAAAAAAAACATAAATTGAGGTCCGTTTCAAAGATTAAAAAAATTAAAGTTAATTCCAAGGACAAAAAAAATGAAAAAAGATTAAAAAAAGATTATATTTATTCGTTTTAACATGAAATTATATTTAGTTATTGAAAACCTAATAAAGTCTACCTAAAACAAATATTATTAAAGGTTATTCCTAATTTAGAGATAAAATATTACTTTTACTAGTTTCTTCAAGTTAATCATAAAAATAAGAAAAGTTTAAATATTGTTATATTTATTTATCTCAACATGAGATTATATTTCATTCTTAATAACCTAGTAAAGTTTAATAAAACAAGTATTATTAAAATTCATTCTTAATCTATGATACAATTAGCTAGTACTTTTACAAGTTTATTCATGTTAACCATATTAGTAATATTTCTGAAACTTTTACACACACAGATATTTTTCTAATAATATGTCATTTTCGACTTACACATTTAAAAGAAAATGGTTTTGTTCAAACTATATTTAAAGATAGTGTCGTAATGCTTTCAAGATATACAAGTGGGTAAATAATCATTTATACATAGAAAAAGTAACAAAGATTGCTAAAAGATTTGTATGTATTCTGTTTGAGAACAAAAAATTTATACGAAAATAAGTAAGATAAAAATTAATATTTATTTAAACTAATAAAAAACTTAGATCGGGGTTTATTAGTGTTGGATCTAACTCTTATCCTTTATTTTCTAAAGTAAGATCTGTGTTATTTATTTCAATGTTTTATTTTTGGCCTTTAACTCTCAAATTTTAATTAATATTTTTTCTTTAATTCAATTAATCCGTATAATTTTTATCTATTTACGTATGGAATTTGTTTATTACTAACGGATATACAGACGCAACGTATATCCAAATTTTTTTATTACTTATGTTTAATATTAAAATTTAAATAAACAATATTATTATTAACATATTTATATTAACAATGTAATTATGACCATAAATGAAAAGATACATAATAAATTATAAATTATTTAAGTGTGTCTAGTTATATATTTTTTAAAGAAACATAATAATTATATATCATAAATTTACAAATGTTATGTAAATTTTTTATTTTGTTATTTAATTATATTTAATGTGAAAAAAATAAAATACAAAATTTAATCAAATTAAATAATATCTTACTATTTGTATTAATCTTTTATTACTTATATATATATATATATTTAATTAAATAGGTTTAAAATAATCTTTTATTTTTATTATATATATATATATTTAAAACTAAAATTTGAATAAACAATGTCATTATAAACTATGTAGTAAGCACAGATACATACTGATACGACACGGACACAGAGATACGTAAAATCTTTAAAATGTAGGACACGAGGACACGGATCTATATATCTATATATTATATAATTATGAATTATATAAGTTGATAATAGAGATTTATGTGTATAGGTATGTTCCATATTATTTTTTGGAGCAAAAACCATTTAAGATTATGTCCGAGCTTCATAGATTATAAGTATAAATTTTTAATTCATTTTAAATGTTTATTCATGTTTATCCGTATTTTTTATTTTTATTATTATTATATATCTATTTAAATTTATTTTAAAAAAATGTAGATCTATGTATTTGTATATTTTAAATATCAAATTATCTCTCTATATCTATATATATACATGATTTAAAGAAAACAAAATATTTTATTAATTTGTAAAGAGAAAATCAAATAAAGATGACGATTAATATTGGGATGTGCATTTTATCGGAAAGAAATAAAATTATTGTTAACAAATATTTTCGTTAATTAATTTTTTTAATTTTAAAAAATTACAAATTTTATTTATTATTTTTTTATTTGCGTATTTTTATCAAGATTAAAAAAAGTAAAATAACTATCACGATTACTAAGTATTATAATTTATTTAATTTTCATAAGAAAAAAAATCGAATTACAACATGAAATAAATATAAAAAAAACATAATAAAAATGGAAGAAAAAATAAAAGTTTCGTATAAATATTTAATTTTAATATTATTATATAATTATAAGTTGTCATATGATAGGTTTATATATTTTGAAATATTTAGATGGAGCATATAAAAACTCTTACACTCATGCCTTCTAAACTTTGAAAAGATTAATATATCACCTTCTTCTGGATCTATCCCAAATCCCACTCTCCAAACCCTAGAAAATTAATCTCTTCCCCTTTTCTTTCTCTCAAAATCTCTATCAAAGATTCTCACTTTCCACTCTTCTACTGTGATTTGATTTCTGGGGGTTTCTTCCTTTTCGCAATTTCGATCTTAAACCTGAGGCTGTGGTATTCGGAATTCAGATTGAAGTTAGTTGGGGTGAAGTAGGGTAGTTGCGTTGGCACTGGCAATGCCATTGGTGTGATACCGAATGTCAGTGAGAAATTTTTCGGTGATTTTTGTGATACCGAAAATACATAATGTCTTGGGCAGGCCCTGAGGATATTTACCTTTCCACTTCACTTGCCAGCTATCTTGACAGTGAGCACTCTCTCTTTCTCTTTATCTCATATTGGTATACACTTCAAATTTTCTTGTTTATATGAAAGATTGGGCACTTGATTTCATTGTCTAGTGTTTAAAGGGTAATTTTCAATGCCAAAATGTTGTGGACTTGGTTAGATATCCTCTGGTGATTCAATTTTCAAGATCCTCTCGTGTAATTAGATATCCAAGAGCCTCTAGTGTAAATATATTAAGAAGGGCTTGATGTCCAAAATCTTCTTGTGTAAATAATCTAGTAACTGTAGAGAGCGGGGAACCGTGGAACATGAAAATATATAGCCATGATTATATGTGATATAATACAATTGTATGAGATAATATACGGAGCATTTATATGTTAGTGTTGCAAATTACCCAGGACCTAAAACTTTCCTCTACAAGTCTATTCTATACCTCTAAATGCTTGAAAACTATAGTCGTTTCTGTAAAACTGAAGGCATAAGAGTATGCTGTTGTGGTGAACTCTAGATGGAAATGATATTGCTTTTGAATTGTAATTTGTGTCTGAGTAGTTTTGATGTTACCAGTCTTTCTGATTCTGAGAAAGTGTTCAAAATCAGTGAAAACCTGTTGGGTGTTAGTAAATTAATTTGAGTTTTCTTTGGAGGTGACACTGATTTGTATGAGATAATATATAGCCATGATTATATGTGATATAATACAATTGTATGAGATAATATACGGAGCATTTATATGTTAGTGTTGCAAATTACCCAGGACCTAAAACTTTCCTCTACAAGTCTATTCTATACCTCTAAATGCTTGAAAACTATAGTCGTTTCTGTAAAACTGAAGGCATAAGAGTATGCTGTTGTGGTGAACTCTAGATGGAAATGATATTGCTTTTGAATTGTAATTTGTGTCTGAGTAGTTTTGATGTTACCAGTCTTTCTGATTCTGAGAAAGTGTTCAAAATCAGTGAAAACCTGTTGGGTGTTAGTAAATTAATTTGAGTTTTCTTTGGAGGTGACACTGATTTGTATTTCTCATAAACTTTTGTGGCCTCACACTAATTTTTGTTGTAGAGAAACTTCTTGTATTGCTGAGAGATGGTAGAAAACTCATGGGGACACTTCGCTCTTTTGATCAATTTGGTACCAACTTCTCCTTAAATTGTGTAAAGTTTTGACATGCAATAAGTTGACTTTCTAAAATGTCTCCTCAATAATATGCAGCTAATGCAGTTCTTGAGGGTGCCTGTGAGAGGGTTATTGTTGGTGAGCTGTATTGTGACATCCCTTTGGGTCTCTATGTGATCCGTGGGGAAAATGTTGTTCTGATTGGTGAGCTGGTAAGATTACTAACTATTTCCCTTTGCATCTGAGTATTTTCCATTAATCAATCTTATTTGCAATCACATATCTTTCAACTTTTAGGACTTGGAGAGGGAGGAACTTCCTGAACACATGACTCGTGTTTCTACAGCAGAAATCAAGAGGGTAGATATTCAAAAATCGTTTCTTTTTTTAATTCATGCTCTTTATGTGTATTTTTCTATCTCCTTATCCCCCATTTTAGTAAACATAATACAAAGTTGTGACTACCCTTCAAATTCATTGCTTTCCTACTTCTCTTCTTTAACCTTCATTGCGTCTTGAATAAATAAAGCATGTGGAGTGGAATCAGATGATGTATTTTGTTTCTGATATCTCTCAATCATTTGGTCAGTAACCTTGGCTGGGAAAATAATGCCAAATTATACTATGATGAGCAAGAAAAATGGACAGATTAAGGGATAAGTGGATGGGTCTATAATAAATATTCATGTACTCTACCTACCAAATTCTAGCTTATTGTGTCGGTAAAGTCATCCTTGAAAATGTTTTCTTTCTGTAGATGGTTGTGGCATTATAGCGATTGAGATAGGCCCACCCATACTCTTCTCTATCATGTCATATTCCTTGTCCTGGGTCTAATTTTGAAACTGATCACAATGATACGCTGGTATTTAGCTTAGCTATTGTATCTATTGTAATGTTTATTTGTTCTGATTATTAGTAATCAGCTTCATAGTTTGCAGTTTATCTGATAAATAGTAGTACTCTCATAGGAAGAAAAGGAAATCTCAATATTGTGATTATGCAGAAAAATGCCTTAAATATTTGATTGTCTATTTAGAAACCCATCATAACAGACACCCTTATAATATACAAATCTCTAAGTAACAAAATAGTTTCAAATTAAAATCCAAAAACTATCAGTACGTAGAAACATAGCAGATTCTTGACTTAATTTGTATATAGATAGGTCATTTGGTTTTCTGTTATGCTTTGGAAATAGTTGCTGATGTAGTCCTATAATAGCAGACTCTTGTGAAGTGCTGTATTTTTTAATGGAACTTTGATTATGCTTTGTAGGCACAGAAAGCTGAAAGGGAGGCCTCAGATCTGAAAGGGACTATGAGGAAAAGAATGGAATTCCTTGACTTTGATTAGTCAACCCTTATTCATCCTTCACCTTTCCATCCGCAAATATTATAGCGGCTGTTCTTCACATATTTTGCTTTCTTTTTCTCTGCTATTGTTGCCTTTCATGGGAGGGTTGAATACTCTTGAATTTGTTTTGTAATATTAGCCTCAGGAATCAATACTATCATTCATTTGCTTTCAAAAACATTCTATTAATATTGGTTCCTCTAATGAGAGGATGCATATTACAATTAAAATATAAAAATACATTTACAATCATTAGTTACAACATTAAGAATGGTTTAAAAATAATGTAACACGTTGAAAGTCATTTAGAATAAAATGGATTTATGATCTCTAAAGTCTTGAATTTTGATAAGAATTTTTTATTGGAATAATTATAAATTTAGAGTATGTATACGTACATATAGCAAATATACCTGCATATACATATATGACTTCATAAGTCTTCAATTTTATAAGATGTTTGTATTAGAATATGCAGATATGATATAAAAAATAAAACTCAAAATCCCAAATAAGATATTTAATTATAAAAATAAAAGTTACTTTTTTATATATATTAATGTCAAATAAGCATAATGAAAGTGGAAGAAGAAAAAATAGAAAGTTGTTTTGTGAGCCTCAAATTTTCAGTAGGAGAAACAAAAAAAAAACTGAATAATTTATATATATTTATTTATATAATTTTGTTTTGGAAAAGTAGTTTTCAAAATCAAACAAAACTATAATATCATTCTTAAAATTTATTTATAAAATGGAATATTTTTATATATGGATATAATATATTCGTATTTATTAAAATAATTTATAAATTTATACTCTCAATTAATTTACCTACAATTTGTCGTTTATTCAGACAGATAGGATCCAAATTATATAAATTTTTAAGTAAAAATCATGCAATTTAACTATTTATATTAATAAAATCAAAAATTTAAATTTACTAATTTTATAAAAATAAATAAATTATATTGACGTGATATTTATGAAATTTTACTTAAATGCTATTATATACCAATAATAAAAATATATATTGCGTGATATTTAGTAATTATAAACTAAATAATAAGAAAAATAAAAACTATAATTCTTAAGAAAGATGAAGATATAAAAAAATAATTTGTTTCTTCACGTTTAACAAACTAGTCCATATTTTAAAAAATTTAAAATTGATAAATAAAATGAGAGTATATTAGTTTAAAAAAACAGTCACCAAGTTTTATATTAGTAAATAATAAATAAAAATTAGTGATATAAAACAAATAAATGTTTTAATATAATTATGTTTATTGTGTTATAAATTTGAATTTATTTAATTTTTTTTTACTGTAATTAAATAAAAAAGATAAAAATTATATTGTATGACATTTTTAAAGTTCTTTTACTGGCATGACATTTGTAAATTGCATTACATTTGTAAACTTAAAAATAAACTTATTATTTGTAAATTTACCATATTACATTACATTTGTAAATTTAAGTATTATGTTGGTTATATTTTTCACAATATATCACCAGATATGCTTAGATAATTATAAATTATATTTAATTTTTTTCAAATTTAATATTATTTTTTAAATTTTAAATTTAAGTAATTATAAAATTACAAAATAATTAAAATAAAATATTAATATAAAAATAAAATAGAAAAAAATTATAATGAAAAATCCTCTTTATATATTACTAGGAACGTAGACACTCTCGCTTGTGTATTCACATTTTTTATTTTTGTTTTTAATGTATATTTGTATTTTATTTTTATTATTACGTATTTAATATTTTATTTCTATTATTATTGTGCATTTTCATTTTTTATTTTTGTTATTAATGTTATTATTATTATTATGTATCAATATTTTTTATTTCTACGATTTGTCTATTCATCAAATCTAGAGTAATTTGATTTTTCAATATGTATCATCTTGGATCATAAATAATGATATTTCTTTAGAGTTTGACTACTTGATTGTATTAAAAATATACAATTTATTTTTATCATTTTTTTAGTTCTAATTTAATGTATTTTTTTAATGAAATGATTACCTAGTAGTATAAGAAAAATGAATGCAACAGTATATTTTGAATGGTTTACTTTGATTAATTAACAGTAAAATTGATTATTAAAAGAGTAGAGAAAGATAAAATATATTATTATATATATTGGTATATGTAAGACACATTTTTGAATTTCATACCTAAAGAAAAGAAAAGTGAGTTAATTCTGTAATAACATTAAATTTATAAAAAATTTATATTATTTTTTAAATTTTTCAGAAGAATAATTTTTATTGAAAATAACTCATTTTCAATTAAATTTTAGTAATATTTTCTTCCGTAATTTCAACAATAATGAATTAACGAAAACGCCGAACTGTTTTTGATTGAATAAACCCTTCTGAATCTATGACAAAATCAGAGTCTGGAAACCCTAGAAGATTAAACTCTCCCCTTTTCTTTCAAAAAAACTCCCTTTCCACTTCTATACCGGCGATTGGGTCTTTGGTTTCTTTCAGCGATTTCGATCTTAAAACTGAGGCTGTGTAATTGTGAATCCAGATTGAAGTAATTGGGGCGGAAGACTGAAGAGAGTTGAGTTGGCGCTGGCAATGCCATTGTTGTGGTTAGTGAGGAGCAATTCGGTGATTTTTGAGATACCGAAAACGCAAAATGTCTTGGGCAGGCCCTGAGGATATTTACCTTTCTACTTCACTTGCTAGCTATCTTGACAGTGAGCCCTCTTTCTTTCTTTTTTTTTCTCTCATGTTGATGTACACTTCAAATTTAATAATTTATGTGAAAGATTGCACTCTTGAGATAGTTATCCCAGCTTTTCTTTTTGGTTCTTGCTTTCATCGTGTAATGTGTAAAGGGTAATTTTTTAGTGGCAAAAAGTTGTGGACTTGGTTTGATATGAGTAGTTTATGGAGAGGAAGTTCTTTTTTAGTGTTCAACTTTGTCTTGTATTTTTGTGGAAAATGAGGATTCCATTTTCATTGGGAGTTTTAGGTTGGGCTTCTATTGTTTTAAATCATGCTTCCAAAATGTCATTAGGGAAGAAGGAATTTCTGGGACTGCAAATTAAACTGTCATATGTTTGTCCTCTGTAATTGTTATACCTCCTAATTCCAGCAATAGTTGCCCATGCAAAAGTTAACGTATGAGAATATGCTATTTTATTTTATGGTCACCTATTGATGTGAATGCTATTTCTTTTGAATTCTAATTTGTGTGATTGAATAGTTTTGATGTCACATTGCTTTAGACATATTTAGCATATTAGGCTTTCTGAAAGGGATTTTTGATAGATATTGTTCCAAAGCAAAGAAACCTACTGAATGTGATTAGTTAATCTTGGTTTTCCTTGTAGGTGAGGCTGATTTTTTTTTATGTACTTATTTGTATAGTCTGACGATAATTGTTATTGTAGAGAAACTTCTTGTATTACTGAGAGATGGTAGAAAGCTCATGGGGACGCTGCGCTCCTTTGATCAATTTGGTACCAACGTGACCTTAAATTATGTAAAAAGTTTTGACACGCAATAGGTTGACTTTGTAAATTTTCACATCAATAATTGCAGCTAATGCTGTTCTTGAGGGTGCCTGTGAGAGGGTTATTGTTGGTGATCTGTATTGTGACATCCCTTTGGGTCTCTATGTGATCCGTGGAGAAAATGTTGTTCTAATTGGTGAGCTGGTAAGATTACTAATTGTTTCCCTTTGCATCTAAAAATATTTTCTAATTTTCAATCTTATTTACTATCACATGTCTTTCAACATTTAGGATTTGGAGAGGGAGGAACTTCCCGAACACATGACTCGTGTTTCTACAGCAGAAATCAAGAGGGTAAGTATTCTTAAATTTTTTCTTTATTATTTACTTGATGTTCTTTGTGTGTATTTTCTGTCTCCTTATCTCCCTTGCTTTTGTAAAGATAATAGTATGCTGTGACTTGGACATTCATTGTCAATGCGCCCATGAATTCATTGCTTTCATACTTTCATACTTATGAATTCAAAATATTCCTAAATTTTGTTTCTAACATCTTCTAATCATTTGGAAACTAACTTTGTGCTGGGGAAATAATGGCGAAATATGTTGATGATGAGCAAGAAAAAGTGGACAGACTAAGTACTCGTTTGAATGTGCCTATACTAAATACTTATGAACCTACCTACCAAATTCTAGCCCATTAAGTTAGTAACAAAGTTCTGGAAATTGTCATTTTTTTTCTTCTGTATATTGAGATATTACTCTTTCATGTCACAATCAACCTTGTCCTGGGTTTCTTTTTGCCAGCCTTAAGGATAAAATCATGTTTATCTATTTTATGTATTTTAGTATTTCTTAGTTCTGGTTATTACCAGGTTCATGTTTGCTTGCAGTTTAACTGACAAGAGTACGCTTATAGTCAGAGAAAATTCTCTATGAACTAAAGGAATCTCAATACTGTAATTATGCAGAAAGATGTCCTAAATGTTTGATGATCTATTTATAAACTCAGTATAGTACCCAAATGAGATTAAAATCCTAAAACTTTATATTTGGGTCCATTTGTTTTCTGTTATGCTTTGGAAATAGTTGCTGACTAGTATTTGCATTTATTTAAGCAATAATTCAATTTTGTAGCCTTGTGAAGTTATGTATTTTTGAGTGGAACTTTGATTATGCATTGTAGGCACAGAAAGCAGAAAGGGAGGCCTCAGATCTGAAAGGGACTATGAGGAAAAGGATGGAATTCCTTGACTTTGACTAGTCAACCCTGTTCATCCTTCACCTCCCCATCCGCAAATATTATAGCGGCTGTTCTTCACATATTTTGCTTTCTTTTTCTCTGCTATTTTTGCCTTTCATGGGAGGGTTGGATACTCTTGAATTTTGTTTTGTAATGTTAGCCTCAGGAATCAATACTATCATTCATTTGCTTTTGAAAATTTGTCAATTAATATAAGCATGATTTCAATTCGTAACCACTTTCTGATTTGGGTTGAAAGGCTTCAAATTAGTGTTTTATTAGTTCAATGCTTTGCAACCTTAAATCCAACGTGACCATGGTGCACTGTGAAGTTCTCTAATTACCTCATTCCGCCATCAATGGTTGCTTATAAATGGGGAAGTGATTTAAGACTCCTATTTTAGGCTATATAAATTAGGATAATTATTATTTTATAAACTGAAATTGATAATAAATAAATATTGTATATGCTTAACATTGATCTCTTTCTTAAGTACTCTTTAACTTTTTGTTTATATCACATAAAATTATAACTTCTAATTTCCAACATGATAATAATAAATATGATCTATTTATTCATTTTTCTTTCATTCAAGTTGTAATGTTTTTTTTATGAATTTCTATTTGAGTTTTTAGAAATTTATATTTGACCATCTAAAGAAAATTTTAGCATACCAACATATATTTTTTCTTTATTTAATAATTTTTTCATGTAATAATTTGGGAGTGTCAATTTAGATGAAATATTGTTGAGATGTCAATTGCATAATAATACCTAAACCAGAATAATACCAAAATATGAAGTTTCATTTAAAAAAAACTAACTTTTTTAGTCAAAACATATTTGAAAACTTTATTTTCACTTAAAAAGTTTTTGCCTAATTCACCAAAATGTTACTAGCCACTCTAATAATTATAAGTTTGCTTTCAATTTTCATTGAAAATATTTTAATATTAGAATATTTTTCAAAAGTCATATTTAAAATTCATAAAGAAGTTTGATAATTTTAGTATTAGAAAATACTGATTGAGCTTGTACACTTCATAATATTTTTACTTCAGTGCAACTATCTTCAATAATTCATATTTAAACATCAAAATCAAAACCATACTCGAGTAGTATTTAATAATCCTAAGATAATGATATTTGTCATTCTCAATTTTCTTCTAAACTTTTAAACAAAAACTTCTGAATAGTCAAACAAAAAGAAATTAGTGAAAATCGAAATGATACAAAGCCTTCGATACTTTTTTTTGAAAATCTCATTTTTTTTTCTATGCCAACTTATGCAAGAAGAACAAATTGATCATTATGATTTTGGTGTTCCAAAGTTCCATTTGGTTTTTACCAATATGAACAAAAATTTCTATCTATTAATAAATAAATAAAAAACTAACTTTTCCATTCGAAATTTACCACTAATAACTCACAAGTAAATATATAAAAAATTATAAGACTACTTTCAACCTAAATTTTAAGAATAATAATAATATTGACTCTGTGAGCCATCTATTTTGAATTCTGACAGTGACAGTACCATTGGTAAAATGCATTTTATTTTTATTTTTTTAACTATTCATATAAAGACACCGACACCTCTATGAAGACCACTCACTATAAAACAAGAAATTTGCGGAGAGAATCCAGTGGCTGACTAATATATATATATATATATATATATATATATATATATATATATATATATATATATATATATAAAAGCACTGATTCTTTGAATTAAATTAAAACAAATGACAGAAATTAAATTGTGTCTGGCAACAAAAAAATTAATTAGTAAAAATACCACTAATTTCATATTTCTCACATAAAATTTCTTACAGAAAACACTATATTATATATTGTAAAAGCAAATAATAATAAAAACTGAACTGCATTCAATAATCTACCTTTTCTTGATGACTCTGTTAAACTAATAATTCACTCACTCACCATTGTTCCAGCTCAAGCACACAACATTTTTTTCTTCTTCTCTCTCTTTTCTCTCTCTTCCCTCTACAGATCCAGTTTCTGTGTGTGTGTGAAATGTGTGGGGTCTCGGTTCTGGCGTTTCTGCTTCTGCTGTCCCTCTGTGCCGAAGCTTCTGTTCACGACTACAGAGGGGAGAAATTCGCCGCCAAAGGCAACGCCTTTGTAGTCCATGGAGGTAGCGAAGGAATTTACGCTTCCGTCCCCAATCTCACCGACGCTTACCCTCCGCCGAATCCTGAATCCTTCATACGGTCATTTCACTTCTCCCTTCAATTTCTTGCCATGTGAAAGCACTTCTCTTTAAGATTTATCTTCATTGTTTAGTGTAACCCGCCAGATTCAGAATTGCTGCATGTTTTTTGTGTGAAAAATGTAATTGACAATGTTAGGGAGCTTGTTGAATTGCTGCATTGAGCTTTCAGTGTGGTGGTTGTGAGGTTCTTGGTAGAATGTGTAAGTAAAATGTGAGCTTTTAATTAACTTCAATGTGTAAGTAAAATGTGTAATTTTACTTGTCAGATTTGAAAAGTCAACTTGTTAGGATACTCATCGTAGGATTTCAACTAGTTGGATTAAAAGCTGGAAAACTGTTTCTCTTGTGGATGAGTCCCAAAACCACTGTTTTTGTTTAGTACTTTGTTGTTAGTTATGCTGATGTTTGAATTGAGCACGCCTTATGCTCAATTCAAGCCAACAGATATAATAAAAGTTTTTAGCTTACATAAAAGTTATGTTGATGTTTTGTTGATTCGGTTTTATATGTTGTAATGTAAAAATCCAGATTGGATAGGATTACATTTCGGAGAAACAAGGAGTTTTCCAACTTCAGCTCATGGCCGATTCAAGCTGTTCTTTTTGAAGTTGAAGATAGAGAGACAATTGGTGGTTCAGCTTATGGGGGTCAAAGGGCTGTCTGCTGCACCGGTGATCTAGCAAAACTCGGTGTGTGTGCTGAAGGGCAGGTGATTTACCGCCCTTCTGTAGAGAATCCTGATTGGCCTCAAGTTTTTGGTGTCTCTTTTAAAATTGATGATGAAGTGGCAGTGCTGCCCATGAAAGCTATACAAATCACAAAAACTGGGATGTATAACTTGTATTTCATTCATTGTGATACTAGGCTTAAAGAATTGGTTGTGGAAGGGAAAACTGTATGGAAAAACCCCTCTGGTTATCTGCCTGGTAGAATGGCACCTATGAAAATTTTCTACCAATTTATGTCTTTTGCATATGTATTGCTTGGGATATTTTGGTTTTCTCAATATGCTAGATTTTGGAGGGAAGTTTTTCCCCTGCAGAACTGCATTACCCTGGTGATAACCCTAGGCATGTTTGAGATGGCTCTGTGGTACTTTGACTATGCTGAATTCAGTGAGACTGGAATCAGGCCAACTGGGACAACCATATGGGCAGTCACCTTTGGGACTGTTAAGCGGACAGTGGCACGTTTGGTCATTTTAATGGTTTCAATGGGCTATGGTGTTGTGAGACCTTCCCTTGGAGGGCTTACATCAAAGGTGGTTTTGCTTGGAGGAACCTTCTTTGTTGCATCTGAAGTTCTTGAGTTGGTAGAAAATGTTGGTGCAGTAAGTGATCTTTCTGGAAAGGCAAAACTGTTCTTAGTTCTTCCGGCTGCAGTGTTGGATGTGTTCTTCATTCTTTGGATTTTCACTTCACTCTCTGCAACTTTAAATAAGCTTCAGGTATTCATCTTCTAAGATTTTCCCAATATTC
This sequence comes from Phaseolus vulgaris, assembly GCF_051622355.1. Taxonomy (NCBI): domain Eukaryota; kingdom Viridiplantae; phylum Streptophyta; class Magnoliopsida; order Fabales; family Fabaceae; genus Phaseolus; species Phaseolus vulgaris. The sequence continues at coordinate 42,229,380 of NC_143507.1, read as the reverse complement.
TTTATTCTTTGAACATCATGTGAGCTTTTTCTTCTGTCTCACACATAAAGTAGCTTTTCTTGTAAATGGACATAACCTGCAGGGCTGCAAAATTTTCACTTTCTTCGGTAAACTTGCCAGTCACGGTTTTCCTTAATTTTTATTTAAAGCACTGTGTGGGTGGCAATTGGGAGGAGGAGTACTGTTATGGTATCATATCCTTTCTAAATTTTGTAGAAATATGACATGACAGTATTATTGAAAGAGTTATCTAGCAGGAGGAGACTCAGGGAGTGAATTGCCATAAAAAAGTACTGTTACATTTCTAACTAATAAATCAGAATATAAGGGCAGATGGGCTATATAGAGTGAAGTAATCAAGTAACATGGGGGAGGACATTACACAGTTCTCCCTCGGGTTTGCCAATATTTTGTATTTTTCATGTTTGATATTTCATGGCTATGTTTTATGATATATATGTAGAAAAATAAGAATTAATGGTCAAATTATAGTTTTTTTTTCTTTAATTGAATTAATGAAATATTCTTTCCCAGGTTGAAGTATCAGACCCTGATGATCTTATTCCATGAATCCTATTCTGTTTTATAGCTTTTGTGCACAAACTAGGATGATTATCTTAGACTTTTGCCATGCTGCTGCATCATGTAATGTGACGACTGATTTATTCACTTTGTCATGTCTTTTAATATAACTATCTAAAATTGACTCTTCTGGGCTTATGAAATGCAACAGGCCAGAAGGATGATGATAAAATTAGATATTTACAGGAAGTTCACTAATGCTTTGGCAGCAGCTGTGATTGTATCTGTGGGCTGGATTTGTTATGAGGTAATTCACAGGCAGAAACATATTTCAATTGGGCTTAGCACGTTAACTACACCTAGTTATTGTACAGTTGACTCAAGGTCATCTATGCAATCAATGAATTCTGATGCTGTAAACAAATTAAAATGAGCTGTAATTTTGTTACCAAAACTAGATCAGGAAATGTGTTAGAAAATAGATGTTATTTGCATATTTACTGGTTTAATTCATCAGTCAATTTTATATATCAAGTCTTCATTATTTTTCTACTTTCTCTTTCAGCTTTATTTCAAATCAAATGATGTATACAATGAGCAATGGCGGAATGCATGGATCATCCCAGCATTCTGGCAAGTTCTGTCTTACTCTCTCTTGTGTATTATCTGCATTCTTTGGGCACCATCTCAAAGTGCAACACGGTAAAAAATCCACCTCTCTCTAAGTTTTTCCATCATCAACATTCTTTAATGTCTGCGTTAGAGCAACATTTCTGTCCATGCACATCATTTGTAACTCACTATTGTTCCTGTTGTTGACAGATACGCTTACCGTGATGATGGGAGCGATGAGTTTGATAGGGATGAGACTACTTTAACGCTCATAAAACCATCACCTATTTCTTCAAAAGATGTTCGAAGTGTGCCAGATGCTAGACCAGTGCAGAGCAGTAACGGGAATTCAAATGATGATTTAGAAGAAGACAAGAGAGAATGAATGATTCTTGCTTCTATTGTACCCCCTTTTGAAAATTAGCTCCATGACTCTTTCTTTAATTCTTTTATCTCCCTTTTTCTCAGGACATACTTCCTTACCAGATTGGATTACATGACAGAGTCCTGTGTGTTCCTGTGATGCCAATGGACAAGAATATAATTTAGTTACTTTTTACTAATACAAAGGAACCTTTTTCCAATCATGCCATGTTATGTATATTATCCATGTGCATGCATGCATACATGTGGGGACACTTGATGGAATTTTTTTAGTTTAGTTTCCAGCTGTATAGCATTCTATCAGTATTTTATTATTTCGTATTTGATGAATGATATTTTGAATCCATGTATTTTTTATTTTTCTGTATGTATATTCTTTCCCTAAAGTTTAAGGATAGAGTTGAGTTGGTAAAGGTCAATAAAAACGATTTATCAATGCAAAGCTATCAACACGAATTTAATAATCCAAACTTTATTTATCTTTTACGATGAATCCAGACTTGTAGTTGTAATTTTACTTTTAGGACTAAAAGAATTCAATTATTGACCTATAAGGAAGAAGAGAAGTGTAGAACAGTTTCTCTCATACTCCATGCTTAGGTGTGCATAAACAAAACATTACCTTTTAAAAAATAATTTAACACAAGCTAATTCAAACGTAATGGTTCGTCACCAATTTGATTATGCTGTGAGCTCGTTAATCCTTTTATATATACACACTCACGTTTAATTGTTTCAGCTCTTCTTACAGAAGATTTTACTTTAAAACGATATCGATGAGTTATCTATCATTCCAAAATGATTATTTCAGCAATAAACATTATTTTTTAAACAATTTTATTTTTAAAAAAAAACTTATCATTTTAGTAATAGATAAGGAGTAATAAATTTGAGAATATAATGGGAAGAAAATGTAATACTTCAAAATATAAGTGAATTCTTTTTTGAAAAGACTAAACAGGAAATAGAAACCCATCTACATTACAACTACCTAACTGTATATACATACATCCAGTTGCTTTCGTTTTCAGGCATCACCTTCATATTTACGCAAATATGGAATACAAAACAGTGATAGATCCAGCTTTTCCTGTTCCTGATGTTGAATTGAACTAAGGAGAATACGAAGGTAGGTTAATGGCTAACAGCTAAAATTAGATGGGAACAAAAACTTATGTGATCCAATCACAGGAATTTTAGCCTTGTGGTCACGGAACTGCATGAACTTCTGGCTTCTCTCTAACAACAAATTATATCTCACATCATTTCCTTTATGCCAACTGGTAACAAAATGTAACATTTAATGTTTACTAAAATAATACCCCCATCATGATTTCAAGTTTTCAACAAAATCCTGTTTATTGATTCTTCTTATTCCTGTACTGTAAAAATAAACTTACTCTTGGTCGAAGGTGATTCAAATGCTTATGTTACCAAAACCCATCCCCTGAAGAACTTCCAAATTCTTGTAGTTTTCTGGTGCGGAAGGAAGGAAGACATAAGCTGCTTGGACGGAATGCTTAACAAAAATACAAAAACGAAAAAGAAATTGTGGCCTACTTCCGGTAAAAGGTATAAGAATGTGCTTACAAGGTTAACATTCAAGTACAGAAACTTGGCCTCCTTTCAGAATGAACCTAACGCAACCTTTCAATAAAACTTAAACTCTTGTAAACAGTGGGTAATTAGTAACTAAGTGGTCCATGAAAGAAAGAAGGAAAATTCAGTAACGATTATCCAATAACAAATAATAAGGCGTCCAAGAATCCAGCCTACCCAAAGTAGTTCGTATCAGATGCACTTATCAAGAGCTATAAAGCTGTGTATACACATTACTCGGTAACCAAATGTGGCAGGATTCTTTATTAAGCAAGGTCTTTTATGTGTGTGCGATATATCTCATAAATACTCTTCTGTTTTCCACATGAACCTCTTAGATAGAAAAAACAGAAGATACATACAGGTGCCTAAAGACGAAATGTATCTAGAACTAAGATTTAAGACAAAGCATATAGTGCAAAACTATCACATTGTATAGAAGTCATTTGAAGCTACAAAAGTAACCGCCCTTTTCGACCTTAGAGAAAATTTATAAAAAAAAAAAACACACGTACAACAAATTCCAATATAAACAAATAACAAAATCTAGAATGTGGTGAGAAATCAAATAACGTGCTTACAGGCAGCAGCATTCAGGGTGAGGGAGGTACTTGGCTTTTCACAAGCCACACCAATCTTCAACACAAGATTAGGGTTTCCCGATAATCGTGGATCATCATGGTATAAATCTTGTTGGAGCACCCACCCGAGAGCTTGAGCAACCTCAGATTGGCCAGCACTCAATTACCCGAACGCTCCAGGGAAAAAATTAAAAGAATATGTCCTAGCTTCTAAGTTGCAAGACTCCATTTCACTTGTTCACTTCAATCACTCCACTCCACTAGTCCCATTCCATCATTCAGATCTCCTCCTCAAGTGCTGGGAAACAGCAATCCCTTCAAAAAAGTCCAAAACAGCATCCTCCAGGTCCTCAACAGTGTACTTGATGTAATTCTCCGGATGCCTCCCACTCTCTATGTGGCCCCTGAACCTCCCAAGAAACGACCTATACGCCGGAATCAGCTTCTCCGATATCGATATCCTCAGCTCCTCCCTGAGCTGCGAATCCGGTATCAACCAAACCGCCTGAGTCCTGTGAACCTCCTCAAACATGGCATTAAAAGCCTTAAACCTCTCCCTCAGAGCATTCCTGGACACCCCAGAAGAAAACCCCCCACTCACATGCAACCCCTCATCCCTCAAACAATACAACACCCTCACCCACGTTGCCCTCTGGTAGCTCGTGGCTGCCTGCCGGAACTTTCCGGTGAGCTTCTTCAAATAATCATCCCCAATCATCTCCCTCAACTCCGGACTCCCCCTCACCTTATGCACAATGTAGTGCACATTGTTCATCACAAACAAGTGAGCCAGAGACGCATCCTTGTAATGCTTACTCTTCCCATCCAAGTTGAATTGTAATATCACAATAATCCAAATCAAGTGCACATCCAAAGGGGTCTTCTCCTCAAACTCAGTCAAATCCAAATCGGGTATCCCAGGATCACCCGAATACCTAGACCCCGTGGATGGCTTAGACACTATAAGCTCATTCAAAGTAACCTTGTAATCAGAGATCAAACTTATGTAGTTCATCACATACCGAGTCAGAGGGTGAATCGTTCCACCAGGAACAGGAACCCTAGAGGGTTCCTTAAGCACGGCGTTCTCAAACTCCGACAGAATCCCCCTCGCAGCCTCCCCCAACCTCGACAGAATCTCCGCTGCCTGAACCCTAATCGACTCCGAGGACTTGGAATCAAACACGACATCAATATCCGGCATCAACTCCGTCAACGCATCGTGCAAATCCAGAATCTTGAACAACTTCTCCGGCGACCTCCGGCTAATACTAATCGCCTCGGCGAAGTTGAAGAGCTGAATCGCAGGGCCCTTCACAGTCTCCATGAAGCAAGCGTCATCGATGGAGGTTCCGACTCCATCGAAGATTTGCTCGCAGAGCTTCTTCTCACTGGCAAAGAGCGTTCTGACGCAGACTTTCGCGGCTCTTATCCAGCGTCTGATTTTGTTCTCGAGCTGCTCCCACTGGAGGCGCTGCACGTCGCCGATGCTGAGCTTCTCGATTCCGAGCTTGCGGAAGCTGGCGTCGACGGAGGATTTTCTGACGCTGCCGTACACCTGGATGCACTCGCGCAAGTAGCCGGAGGAGACCATGCGTTCGGCGATGCAACGGAGGTCGTAGACGGCGTCGCAGGGGATGAGATCGATCTCGCGGATGCTGCTGGTGGAGCGGTAGCTCCCCGTGACGGAGGAAGCAGCGCCGTCGCTGTTGAAACGGAGGAGAGAGGTTTGGCTGACTTCGTCGTTTTCGTCGTTGTCAGGGTGTTTGGGAGAAGAGGAGGAAGAAGGAGGGTCAAGGGTTTGGGAGGCCTCGTCTTCGGTGGTGGGGTCGAAGGGGTTGGTGTGGGAGATGAGGATGTTGCGGAACTCGTCTTCTAAGCGGGCCATGGCGATCTGGATGGCCGAGTTGACTTTCTCCGACACGGAAACGGAGGAGAGGGACCTCTGGATTTCGTCCACCGCCTGCAGGTAGAGATCCGCCTCGTCGCGGTCGCCGGAGAATATCATCTTGTCACGGGCGTCCTCCGACGCCGTCGAGTCCCACCGCAGAATTATCTTCTCCGCCGTGTCAAGCGGGAGGCTCTCCATGATGACCGTAATCAAGGGGCGGAGACACAGAGAAAGATAGAGAGAGAGAGAAAGAAGAAGAAAAAAGAAAGAGATAGGTTTTGTCCGAATAATAGAGAAAGAGAAAAAAGGTGTGGAAAAGGTTGGCGTTTGGGGTAAAAGAGAAGAAGAGAGTTTGTGTGTTGTGTTGTGCGATGTGGGATTCGGGATTAGTAGCGTTTCACTTCTTCTTTCCATTACTCATTTTGACTTTCTAAATGCCGCCGTTCGTAACCTTACAATTTTCTTACACCATTTTTCCTCACCTTTTCCACTCATTTTTTCTAACTTTCTAAATTAAGTTGGATACTAATTTTGTCTTCCTTTCTCTTCTTGTATCAGATGCTTTTCACTGCTACCTTAGTTTCTCCAACTTTGTCTGCTGCCAACAACCTCTCTATTATTCCTTTTCCTTTTCCTTTTCTAGACTCACACTACAACTCTTTGCTTCCAATTTACACACTTGCAAGGTCAGTGAGTGAGTGAGTGAGTGAGTGAATCTATTAACTAACTGCTTCAATCACTTTCCATTTCCATAGGTGTGGGAGGTAAATGAATATTACTATGAATGAGTTTGGGAAAAGTGTTCCATTTGCAACTAATCACCACATCAATGAGAACCAACTGGGTTCGTACTTTTCACAAACGACTCATTACTACATTCATTCCACACTATCTATGTCAACCCTATTATTAATATCTTCCATTTTCTTCTTCAACACAAACTTAATTAATACTCTTCTAACCATAAATACTCAATTATTACTATTATTTTAAATCATTAAATGTAGCTTATTTTACTTTTTTTTCCATTTATGAAAAATCCACTTATATTCTAAGATCGATTTTTTTTTCAAATTTTAGACCATTGAGATACTTGTGTAGTGTGAAAATGATTGTAATTAATTATTATTAATGTGAAATAATTGTTAGTTTTTAAAATTTTTTTTTTTTTATTAAATCTGTTTCTATTTTAATTGCAGGAATATGTCTATTGTAATTATTTTTATTAGGTTGATAAAGTGAAATTTCATATTAAACCAGTTTGATTTATTGAATGACTCATTTTAATTATTTTCGTACTATAAATAGTTCTAAATAGTTCGATGATGTAAAGTTAAGAGTAATTTGATATTACATATTTAAGTTTTATAAGATTAGTATTGTTATGTTATGAAAATAATTATTGTTGGGTAGGCAAAGAGTATCTATGAATGATAGAATAGAAGAAGGTCTTTATCAAATGATTTATGGATAGGTTTTGCAAGCCAATGGTTCGTAAGAGGAATTAAATTGAGTCACGTCCTGTTCCCACGAATCTCCGTTACGGCATTACCTTCTTATCCTTTCTTTCTCTCTCATTTTAACACCAAAAATAAATAAATAAATAATCACACAGCCTGCATATACAACACATTCAATCATAAATATGTTTGCATGATTATCAACATACGACAAAACTTTTATCTCTCTCATCATACATCTCACCATACATGTCATAACATCACATAATCATAAAGTTTATTACGAGCCTACTTTTGTCATACACTCAAATTACAGAAAAGTTCTCCTTCTCATGCCCATATTCATGCCATACATACACTATAAAGAGTTTGTTTATCCATTAAAAAATGTAAGTATGAAAAAATAATTTTTTATAAAAATATTTAAGTATGAAAAAATAATTTTTTTATAAAAATATTTAAGTATGAAAAATCGTTTTTTCTTTGTGAAATATTAATGTTTCTTTGAAGAGTTTAGCTTCTTACCAAAAATGTGTGATATGTAAAATCAACTTACATGTAGAAAAAGAAAACAAAATGAATTGAGTTTTTTCATTCAAATGGTTTGTTTTGTTTTACCTTATGCGCATATTTTGTTTACTACTATGGATGATAAAATTGATTGTGTGTGCAAATCAAAATAATGAACTCGTTTTATCAAGTAACTAATTGCATCCCATTTTTTTTTTTATAGTTTGCTAAGATGAAACAACCTAAAGTTTAGAGTTTTACACAAATCTTGTAGGTTTAAATTTTTTGTTTTTTTTTTCTTTGTTATGGAATCATAACATATTTTTCAACAAATTTTTAGACTTACTTTGAAAGGTATAGTGGTGAAAACTATTAGGAAGCAAATTTTAATCCTAACTTAATCTTACGAACCCCACTTTATAAGGTAAAATTTGCATCCACTTATATACTATGAGATGTCTTTATTTTTAGTCATGTGAAATCTTCAACACAATCTCATGTCGAGACACATTAACTCGTGGGTGAAACTATATAATGGATGATCCGATAGGAAGTAGTATAATCAACCCAACCAACTCTCCAACTCTCGTTATAATAGACTCTAATATCATATTAGAAGATGAATTTTAAAGTCTAACTCGACCTTACAATCAGCTCATAAGGTGAGGTTTGCATCCACTTATATATTATGAAATATTTTTCCCACTGTTGATATGACATTTCAAACAAAAAAATTTATTAAAAAAATATAATTATAATCCTAAAATTTGGGATGAGATTGAAAAGGTGAATTGGGTGGAACAAGGGTGAGTTGATAAATTAGTGACGTGTGTTGTATAATGTGTATTACAGAAATGCACATTGGAAGTTAGCTAAGCACGTCTTGGGCTTAGGGTTGTCCCTGGTCCCCATGTTAGAAAATATTTTTTGATAACCACTTATTCCTGTTCACCCCATATTGAAATTGAAGAACATGTGCATTTTCATGTAAAAGGAATATTCACACATTTAAATAATGAATAGCATTGGTATGGGAGGGAGCAAAGAGATTTTCTTACAATTTTACAACTATGGTCACCATAAATTATTACTCTTTTTTCTTAAAATATTTGTTTCAGGAATCTTGTGTTCAAACCTCAAGGTCTTCTAATCCTCCAACAAATTCTTTTTTACTAACAAAATCACAAAATGGTTGAGAATTTAGAGTTGCACGAGTGGTGGTGCAACCAAATCATTTGGAGATATTGCAATTAATTTTTTCCTCAAATTTCACTAATTTGTACGAAGCTTCTAGAAGTACCACATGTCAGCCTCTCACAAATTCCTATGTAGTAAAAATACAAAATTACAACTTTTATTATTTTAAAAATACTGGTGTCTGATTTAAAAGCGATTTTATTTTGATTTGTATGGTGTTTACTGTTATGACTAATGTTCTTTTTTTACACAAGAAATCGTTTCTTGTTATGACTAATGTTCTTTCTTTACACAAGAAATCGTTTCTCAATGTGATACGTGATCAATGTACAAGATTTTTGCATGCATCCTCGTCTTTTATTCGATCTCTCTAGTATATGACTGTTTTTCGATTCAAATTCAAATTAAATTAAAAATTAAACACTCATTCTTCTGATTTCGATTGAGCCACGAGTCATGCACTTCTCAAACCGAGATTCAAACACTCCTCCATCCAAACTAGTTAAAAATTTCTTAAACATAAACTTAATGTCTTCTATATTTCTCCAATATCTTCAATATCTTCTTGCAGGTTTCAAAATTTTAATCTTAAAAAAAATAGCATTTATCACATAAACACCCTTTGTCATGTTACTATTGTCAAAAGGACAAAGAAAAAATGGTTTCATGTGATTTTGGGGGAGTGTGCACATATTTAGAAAAACAATAGTATTAAGAAATAGGTGTGAAGTATCGAGATTTGAAAAATAATGAGATGATGAAGTTATTATTATGGGTATGGAACCTAAAAATTCTGTGACAGATAGAGATAATAAGGAATATCCAAATTTGCAGAATGAGAGTGAGTATGGGTTATTGTTGTATGCCAGGATATGCATGCTCACACTCATAATTAATTCATTAATTAATTATTAGTTAATTAACAGTTACATAATTTAATTATGCATTTCAATGAACCTCCAGCTGTAGTATGCTGTGAACATTAGCATATGGTTGACTTAAGCACACCATAATTATTATTAAATTATCAACTTTTGTCCTTTTCTCATTCATTCATTCACTCTCTCTCCTCTTTCTTCCAACTTCAGACAAACTTTCTAAACAATTAAAAACACATTTTGCAATGTTAATTCTAATTAGCAAAACATTTTAATTTTCTCAAAAACTTTCCAAAATCAGTTTCTGCAACAGTAAATGAGCATGAAACTTGGAAATCACGGTTTCTGCAAGAATATGAAAAACATGAATAGAGATACTTCACCCACAGAACTAATTTTGATTATCAAACATGAAAAATCCTTGAATTGAATTTCTTTTTTTTTCTGCTAACGTCTTAAATATATTTTAAATTGTTCTTGAAAAAATATTTCACGATGAGAAATTTTATTGTCAAGTATTTATAGATTACTGAAATATATTTTTCCTAAATTTCTTTTGATACACTTTGGTTAACATGTTCTATAAAATGTAAAAATTAAGTGTAATAAAAAGGTGCAGGAAGTAATTATAGAGGGACAACAAGTACTTGTGAGCTAAACGCCACTTGATACTTTTTGTGGCTCGTTTTAAATTGGCTTGTCCCAAAAAGTTACTCAAACTTGGTTTAGTTCGTTTATTGCACTCCACTACTACTGGCAAAGGCAGTTTCTTCCTGCACTCCTACATTTTTCTTCCTGCACCCTCACAATGTTATACAATGACCAAACTGTCCCTATTAATTTTAAAAAACCCTAAAATGCATTTGAGCTGTATTTATTTTTTTGCATTATGGATTATGGAATCCAGAAAATTTCAGATTGACACTTCCAGTAAAATTTCAGATCCATCAATCCGTAATTCAAAATATGTATTTCACATTCAAAAATTCATCATTCAAAAAAAGCATTCTGGATCCACCAATCCGTAACAGAAATATGCATTCCGATTCAGAAATCCACAATTAAAAAAAAACATTCTAGATCCACCAATTCGTAACAGAACTAGGCTTCCAGATTCAGCAATCCGGAAATCAATAATTTATGCAAAAATTACTTCCAAATACTCCTCATCTAGAAAAAAAATAATTCGGTTTCAGAATGATGAATCCGTAGCACACTCCTATATCTCTATTTCCAGTAACTACGATTCCCTTTTCCAAATAAAAGTTCAAGGCTAGTTTCAGAATTTAGAAAATTGTGGTGTGCAGGAAGAAAAACGTAGGGTTGCAGGAAGAAGAAGTCACTGGCAAATTGCTTTTTGCATGTCTCCATTAGTAAAATGACAAATAACTTTTCAAAATTCTTATACTTTCTAACAAAAATAGCTGGAAGGTATAAAAAATTAAAGTACGCATTTCAGATTTATTAAAAAAAAACATATTTTGAGATGAGAATCCGAAAATGTACTACTGTAATTTAAAATAACTTTTTTAAGTATTTTGGATCATTTGTTTTATAAATTGTATTTTTTTTAAGTGTAAAGATTTTAAAATTTCAACAATTTGGAAAAAATATGGAAGTGAAAAAAGTAAAATTATCTTATGCTCATCTTCAATTTTCCTTCTAGACTTAGACACTGGCAAAAACTGTGGAATTTCTTTCAAACCAAATTTCTCTTCAATCCTTTTCAAGTAACATTGGGTATGGTCCTTTCAAGTAATGTATTGTAATTTAAATTTAAAATATTGTAATCAAAGATACTTGTTTGTATCTAATAGTATTGGTATACTGAAATAAGTTACGTCACGATTTTATTAATAAAAATTATCTTATGGATTCTTCAAATTAATGAGTTTATAAATTATCTTTAATCTTAACTTATAACTGATAAACGAGGTGAAGATTATATTAACCTAAAGAAGAATAGAAAAAAAAAAAAACAACTTAGTCCTATAACTGAAATATGATTAAACTTAAGTATCATAAAAATTTATACATGTCCCTGATCTATAAGTTAAAAATTTCTAAGGTATGTAGCAAATAACACAGTTGCACACATCACACGTTCTTTTTTCCCATGAAGACATTCTAAATCTGTTACCTAGGAGTTGCCAAGTTCAATATTATCCTCACTTCCGAAGCTGTTTGTTCCATGTCTCCTCCGTGAGGGGTCAAAAGGCCCTTGGTTCTCAAATTGTTGTGAACCTGCAGACCCACGTCTATGACATGGCAACACCTCTATTGTTCTTGATTCTTGGCCATGGCCACCCTCCGATCTTATCTCCTCTATCCTTCTAAAGGCTTCCTCCAACCCTAACCGTTGCACAGGGTTACTTTCGGTGCATGCAGAACCAACATGCAGGAGTTTCTTCATCTCACCTACCCATTTCCTAGAGCTTGCAATTTCTGGATCAACCACTTCTGACTCCCTCCCCTCAGAGATTGCTGTTTCAACCCATTGCACCACATCGGTTCCACCCTTCCCAGTGATAAGATATTGAGAAGGGAATTTCCCAGTGAGTATCTCCAGAATCACAACCCCAAGACAGTAAACATCACAGCTATGTGAAATTTGGTTATGTTGTACTGCCTCTGGTGCCCTGAAAGCAAATAGTGTCTGTGCAGCATTTGAAGGGTTAACCATGTTGCTGAACCCATAATCTACCAGCAATGCTTCGTTGTTTGGTCCCAGAAGAACGTTGCTGGACTTCAGATTGCCATGTGGGAGATCCGAGGAACCAAGTTCTCTGTGAAGATAACTCATCCCTTCCGCAATTCCATGAACAATCTTAATACGTGCAGGCCAATCTAGATCAGCATGCGATGTTCCTCTATCACCTGCAAATAACACAACGTATATAAGTAAATTGTGCTATACGTTTGTTTGTCATGTGTGCTATACGTGTGTCTAATACACCATTTTTCATGTGTGCTATACGTTTGTCATGTGTGCTATATACGTGTGTCTGACTTTAAGAGACGTGTTCGAATTTTATAGATTGTTTTTCTTAATACCATGACTGACTGTTAGTTCTTGTTTGATGAGAGTTTCTTTGTGGGTGTTTGATTAAGTTGCTTATAACACAAACAAGTTAGATAAAGTTTCTTTAAGTGATTTGATTTTAGTAAGTGCAAACCTTTGTAAGAAAGTAATAACTAAGTTCTGTCCATTTGAAATGGTTGAGAAGAAGAAGGTTTACCATGCAGTGAAAACAGTAGACTGCCTCTGGGAACATACTCAGAGATCACTAGTTTCTCCTCCTTTCTGAAATGATAAGCTAAAGGGGTCAATATATTCCAGTGTTTAAGCGCCGTGAGCTTCCTCATCTCTGCATCAAAACCATCTTTTTCCAAAGCATTGATCTCTCTGGTCCTTTTCACCACCACTGCCACTCCATTAGCCATGACGGCTTTGTAAGAAGATCCAAAGCTTCCATTTCCCAGCACTTCCGCGGCTGCCCTCATCAAATCTGGCAACCCAAACACACCCTTCTCATCATTTACCATCACAAGTTCTCCAACGCTTTTGCTCTGAGAACTTGTAGATCCCCTTCTGGATGATGATTTCTTAACTGGTGCACTTGTACTTGCTTCCATATCCCTTTTCACCGGTGCAGTCACTTGAACTTCCACGGAACCACCATTAGTATAATTTCCAAAAATATCAAAGTTCTCCTCCTCCTCCTTCTTTCGCCTTGTTCTCACAATACAAAATACAATTATTGAGACAAGCACTACACTCCCTATTATAATGCCAGTAACCTCCCATGAGGTACTCTTATGTGGAACATGCGCATTACCACCACCATTATCTTGTGCATTATCTTCTGCATCTGATGCAACCATAGGAGCAGGACTTGGGGTCTCCATTGGCTTCTCACATGGTTTTCCAACCCTCTCACCACAAAGATCAGAGTTCCCTGAAAACGAGTTCTCACTGAATCTCAACAAACTAGCTGGAATTTCACCTTTCAATTTGTTGTTGGAAACATCTAATTTCTCCAATGATGGGTTATTAAAATCAGGAATGGTTCCACTAAACTGGTTATTTTCAAGGTGCAACTCCACAAGACTAGGAACTTCGGTCAATGAATTTGGAATGCTCCCCGTGAATTGGTTATCAGAAAGCCACACTTTCTTCAAAGACTTCATTCTCTGGAAGTATTCCGGAGGAATATCCCCAGAAAACTTGTTTCCTTGCAAATACAAGGCTTTCAAGAACCCTATTCGGTTGAACTCTGGCATGGACCCTGAGAAAGAATTGTTGTTAAGGCTGATAGTTCGAAGACCCTTGAGTTCAAGCAATGGATCAACGGTTATTTCCCCGATTAACCCTATTCCTCCAAGGCGAAGCCCCGTGACAAGGCCATTGTTGCAAAGAATACCTTCCCATTGATCTTCTACACTACAAGGTGCAGAATCAGCCACCCAACCATCCAAAAGTTCAGCGTTGGAGAAAGTTCTTTTGAGACTCACCAAAGCTTCGGCTTCTGTCATGGAATATATCACAGGCAAAGTGACAATGATGATGAGAGTTGGGTGGAGAATTATCGCCGGAGCTATGGCCATTACTCTGCTGAAAATTTGGTGCCTCAGGGCGTATTCAGAACTAAGGAATGTGATTGTGATTTTTTTTTCCGGGTCATTGCTTCTGCTAGTTTTTCGTTTTTCCCTTGTTTTTTCTTGTGACCCCTGCATGCATGCATGGTGAGGGGGTCTCTTTTGGAAGAGTGCAAAGAGAACCTCACAATGAGAGGGCCCTCTAGGGAAGATTGGAGCTTTTGTTGAACAAGTCAAAAGCTGATTAAAACCATTATAATCATATCCTTCTCTGATAATTATAGCATTGCATCTTTCCAACTATTCATCTTTCTATTGCTGTAAAATCCACATATTTCACTATTTTATCGGAACCACCAACAATAGAAATACCAAAATCTTGCATATTTTATATTGCATCAATGAAAGTACTCATCATTCAGATATCTCTTGCAAGGATCAAAATCTTTAAATCATGAGCAAGTATTTTCCAAAATACACATACATGTAGGAATCAGAAACTATATTTGGACACCCAAAACGATAGCAGATATCTAATGACACAGACATAGAGAAAGGTGTGAGTATGGTATATGACATGCTTCTTTGGATTCTATCATCTTCTATATTAGGCTTCTCCAAAACCCCAGCAGCAACTTCTTCAGTTTTTTTAGCAGCATGGGTCAATTTTTCCTCTTTATTATCAAAATGGGATCCCTTTTAAAACATTATTGGTGAAGATGATTGCACATGTATAATCCTATTTAAATTCTTTTTCTTTATCAAACAAAATCTCTTTCAGTACAAACTTTTTACAAAACATACAACTTCTTAATATAGATGATATTTATGCAGATGGATGATTTATGTATTATACAGTGAAATACAACATTGGGTATATATGAATCCAAATATTTATGTAAGAATTAGAGTTCCCCAATATTGTAAAAGAAACCTCATTCTTGTAGAAAAAAAATGACTACATACTACTAAAAACACGCAAGAAGTTTAAGTTTTTATCATTGTATCATAGATGTAAAATATATATTAATTTGAAAGATGACTAATTTATCCATTTAAAAACTTATTGATTGTTTTAGTAGGATATTTCCTTTCAAATACTCTTTTTTTTTCTCATGTGCAGAAGTTGAACTTAAAATGTTAAAAAGAGGACTTTGTATTCACTCACATCGATTACTAATATTTGAACTAGTGTGTCATAATGAATAAAGAATTATTTTGTATAAATCAAATTTATAAAAAATATTCCAATGTTAAAAATTAGAATATAATTAAAATTTATTGTAAATTAATATTTTGAACATATGCGTTGTATTTAGATCTATGTTGAATAATTTATGTTAGGATGTAACGTTATTCTTAACTATTGTTTAAAAAACACTGAAATTAAATTTATATATAAAGATATTTAAAAAATGATATATTGAAAATGATAAAATCTTAAGGAAAATGGTTATAAAATTGATTTGTTCAAAAAGTAATTAAAATTATGTCGTTGAAATGCAGCACCTGAAATTTGCTCTAAATAGTTATTCAAAATTCATTGAAAAAGAGAGATAGTTTAATATGAAGTTTCGAATGATTTATATCGTTAATTATTGAGTTAACCATGTTAAAAATAGTTTTATTGATAATATATAATTTGTCAAATTTTGAATAGGTTTTGTGATGTGTATGTTTAGACTTATCATGATTTTTGCACAATTAAATATTAAGCAAGACAAACAAAAATTAAGATGAGATTAACTCCTCTTTTAGACATGATTTTCCTTCAAACAAATATCTTGACAAGTTAATTCTAGGCCTATTCATAAAATAAGAAATTTTAGCTCAACGACAATGCTAATGAAACACTAACTTTTTTATGTGTTACTTATTGCTCGAGCGAGATTTTGGTGCTAGATAAGCATACATGTGATGATAACATATATAAATAAAATTGAAATTATTAAGTTGTTGGTTTTAGTAATGTTATGCATATGTATAATGATGGGTGACATATATGTGAATTTAAATGAGAGATTTTATTAATAGCAATAGGTATGATTTACTGAATCACATGCATGAAGATGGTGTATTAACCTCATATGCATTCATAAATATTAAGTAAAATGAAACTAGACTATAGTAAATATTTCTTTGTTTACTAAAGTTTAACTCATACAAAGTAATAAGATACAAGACAATGACAACTTAAAAAGTAATTGGACTCAATATAATGTATAAATATTGATTACACTATTCACCTTAATCATTTATTCTTACTATTTGATTATTATCTAAGTGCTAGTTGAGTCAAATATTATTTTTTGTGGAACATAATAATATAAATTTTATGAAAAATGTCTATATTTTAACATCTATTTATTATCTATGCTTAAATTTATTATATATTTATGTTGGAGCACACCATAATAAAAATGACTATTATTTAATTGTAAATTAATTTAATTTTTATTTTAAGATTTATTCATATAGAATTCTTTCCTTAGTAAAATAGACTTTCATTTAGTCTGTTCTTAGAATTCTTTATTAATAGGTATAGTCTACCTATGTATCGTTTTTGTTAACCCCCCATAATTTTGTATTTTTTTTTTTTTAGTAATACTTTTTTCATGCGATGACAAATGATTGTTGTTACTTGAGGTGTCAGTATAACTGAGATGTCAAATAACATAGTGATGCATAACATGAAAGTTTTTTATAAAAAAAATAAATTTAATTTAATTTTTATTAACTTACTCTTTTGTGTAGTTAGTTATTTACTCTTTTGTGTAGTTAGTTATATATTGTATTGTATTTCATACATAAATAAATGATGATATAGATTATCATGAAAATCTAAATTTATTATAGGATTTCCTTATAATTTTTTGTTAAATTTAAAAAATATGCATTCATATATGTTTTAATTAAATATAAGTATATATTAAATTTTTCGTTGGATAAATTCTTCTCTTATATAATTTTTTTATACTAAACATATAGTTTTATATTTTATATGTTCTTTTTTAGTATATTTATGAGTATTACAAACCCTAAAATAAATATTTAGAGGAAAAAATACTACTTTTATCTCATACTTAATTTTATTACTAAATCATTTAAACGAAATATTTAATTACTTATTTAATAGTAATAAATATTTATTAGAATCTTAACCGATTATCTTAAATAGAATTTCTCATTTTAATTAGGTTTTTTTATAATGCTTAACTTTAAAACCAAATGAAGAGAATATTATTTGTAGATTTAGGTCTATAACTTTTTTATTAACAAAAAAAAAATCAAATAAAATAAAATACTTCAAAAGTATTTCAGTTCTTATACAGAAATAATCAATCAATCTGTTCAACCGATTTTAATATCATCAAATATACAATAAAAATAATAATAATTTTTTTTCTCAACAAGAAAATCACGAAATAGAAACCAATTTTTAGATACCAAAATAATTAGTTACAATAGTAACTAAATTAGAGACAATTTTAGAAACTAAAAAAGAAATAGTTTATAAATTAGTTTTTATTATTGTTAAATAGTTTTTGTTATTAAATTTAGAAACTAAATAATTGGTAGTTAAAACTTTTCTAATTAAATACCAATTTAAAAACTATTTAAAACAAATTTAGAAATCAAATTTTTGTTTAGTTTCTAAAAATTGATTTTTATTTCTTAATTTTTTGTAGTGTTTTTTTTAAATGAAGACGTTTTTAGTTGACCATGATTACAAGTGTGGACTTAAGTAGGTGGTTCTCATTGGTTGGTTTAAATTAAAGTCAATTTTTTTTATGCATGTTTGGCCCTTTCTTAAGACTATTCAAACTTGGTGGAAATTCAAGTCATTGCTTTCCCACATTATTGTTCCCCAACCACGCCTCACTAGCTGCTAAATCCCAAAAGAGTCAAACAAAAATATTTAGGTTTCCTCATAAATGTAAAAAAAAATAAAAACACGTGCTATTAATACTTCTAACTGCTAATAAAAATATTGTTCACTAAAAATATCTATAATGTTTTGAGTTTTTTACAAAGAAAATATATACACTAAAAGTGTTTTCAGTGTAAACCAGTTTCAGCTGGTATGACTTTTAATGGTCTCTCATAATGGTTTCACACTATGTTTTCACATGTGAAAACCATTTATTTAACGCAAAATTTGTGTTTAATCATACTTAATTACGTGTACAAATTTATCAGATACACAATACCAAAAACAGACTATTATTTTACCTGTGTAATGGGAACAACTTATCACTGGAAGAAAACATCATTTACCTTAAATCAATTTTCAATATGACTTTATAATAATTAATGTAAAAAAATATAAACTAAGCATGATTGATAAAATTGAAATTTCCAATTTTGTTTTATGGGATTATATATATACATGAAAAATATCCATACAAACGGATGTTATGGAAAGGTGCAGAAATTTGTTTATTTTCTAATTTTTAAAAGTTTTAAATAAGATTATTTAAAAATAATTCTTTAAAATATAAGTTATTTATAAAATTTAATTAAAAATTAAATTCATAAAATCAAAATTTTAAATTATTCTTCAATGGGTAATGTTTTTTATTGATAATTTTATTTTGATTACTTAGTTTATTTTAAATATCCAACTACAAATATCACAAATAACAACATATAATAACTATCCGCAAATTAGATACTATAATATTTATACATATTCAGGTAATAAGTATTGGTATCAATTATATTACGGAGGGTGTGTTTGTATTTTAATATCTATTATGAAGTTTCATCGAAACATTATGTTTTGCTATCATCTCTGTGTTTATATTTGTTATAATTAATATACAAAAAGAAAGACCAAAACAATATCTTAGGTTGTTTATTGTTTGAACATTCAATAGTGTTACTAGTGGGTGGTTATTGAAATGATAGAAATTTCTTGCAGTAGCGAAACTTATTCCTAAAAGTCAAAATCTTGACTCTTAGAGATTGACTAACATAGTTGTTTATGGTTGAACTCTTCAAAGATATTAGAAGATGATTTTGATATTTGATATTGACAACTTCTTATCCACCACGATTTCAACTCTTTATACAATAAATATATATATATATATATATATATATATATATATATATTTTGTTTTCATTTGAGGGTTGGAGTCTAGAGAACTATTGAGATGACTCTTCTATCGGTCGGTCGTATTGTCTATAAGCTTCCTTCCTTCGTTTATCCTTCTTGGCCTCAGCTCTCAGTCTTCTTGTAATCCAGACTCAAAGGATACCTACAGAAAACACTTCAACGCTCAAGTTAGCAAAGACTCAATACTCGGTTCTCAAAGCATTGTATATGATGACGTACCTAATTCTTTAGAATATGTGTTATTTATATTACCTTTGGTGTACTTTCCTTATTAGGCTAGGTTAAGAAGTTTGATAGTGCTTAGGGCTACATTACCTAACTCCTAATCACGGATAAGCTTCGTTGGTCTTGGTTGAGCATAACTGGACTCGAGCTATCGGTCGACCCAACGGACGTGGGCCTTGGCTACATTTGGTCGACTTAATGATTGGGTTCAAGACATTACACACACACATATATATATATATATATATATATAATTTTATATATATATATAATTTTTTGTATTGTTTATACTAAATGGTCGAAAGGTTAAAAGGCCGACAATGAGATGAAAAACAAAACAAAAATGACTAAATAATCAAGACAGTTTCTTCCTGCACCCCCCACACTCTTCTGCAAAGACTAAATCACCCTTATTTGTTTTTAAAATTTCAAAATTACCCATAACCTAAAAAACCCTAAAAAAGGCAGGGGCTGGTTTTCTTGTGCAGCCTTTCCTGTTTCTTCATCTTCTACCAGCGCGGCACCTCCAAATCATTCTCCTTCCAATCTCACACATTTCTTCTTGGTCATTTGGAGTGCTCTTAGCAAAGGTAAGTATTTTTTTTTGTTTTCAGATCTAGACATCCGTTTTTTGTATGGATTTTTGTTTTCGTAAATGATTTTTCACATTCTAGATTATAAAATTTGGTAGAATTTCGGATCACAAATATGGTAAAATCCTGGATTTATGCTTCCGGTAAAATCTCAGATTTCTGCATCTGGGAATGTTCTGGATTTCTACATCCAGGAAACAACAATTTATGATATTTTAACTTCCGAAACACCCCTCATTCGAAAAACACAATTTAATTAATTCTGGATTTATGAATCTGGAATACATTATCGGATCCTGATATCCGGTAACCCCGAAATCTCCATAGCCACCATATTCCTAAAAAAAAACTTAACTTTTACCTCTACAACCCAAACAACACTCTGACAACGTTGCATACTCCTCCACCTTGCTCCAAACAATTACAAAGATCCTCCACAGTAGTTGATACTCAATGATGAAGATGAACAACAACAATGGAAGTCCAGCACGATGTCCCTTTTCAAATTATAGGTCAAGGTTAATTTTGAAATATTTAAAGTTGTGGGGTGCATGAAGAAAAATGTGGGGGTGCATGGAGAAGAAACCAATAATCAAATGTCAAAATATTGTAGCAAAACCCATTAAATAGGCTTAAACATGCACAATATGTTTAATAAAAGTAAGGTACAAAAAGTAAAAGCCCAATAAGTGAGTACTATAAATAGGTGATCAACCCATGAGTTAGGTAAAGTGAATTTTATCTGATAATTAACTAAATTGATTATGACTTTATCATTGGAGCTCCTTGCAGGTACACACACCTACCCTACCTGAGAGTTGATAGTGAGACCAAAGGTCGAGAATTCCAATTGATCCAACCCAACAAGTGAAGGTTTATAACTTACATCCAAGCCCAAATCAGTGAACAGTGTAACCGAAAGCTCAAGCCCAAATTAGAAGACCGTGAAGCCGACAGGTGCAGAGGAAAAGAAGTTATTTGTTTCTAGACCTGTAAGAACATTTTTTTATATTTTTAATTAATTTATTCTCGTATATCTTCATTACTTAACTTTCATTATCTCTTTATAACTAAAGATAACAATTCGGGACATGCCAGGTGGGTGGGCCTGCAATCCACCATCAAAAAGTGGAGTGAACTAACTAATATAACCCCCTGTCCTGCATAACCCGCAGTTTGCACGGGCTAACAGTGGGGCGGTGCAAGTTGACCCGCGTAAATAAAAAAAATAATTATTTTATATTTCTGCACACAAAAAATCATATTTCACTCATCCATTATTGCAGTGTGACTTTTATTTTATTTTATTTAAAAATAAATAAATTTAATGTACTAAAAAAATAAATATTATAATCATTTAAATAAGTTAATATTAGAAGTGACACTGAACTTAGTTTTAAGTCTTCTATTAAAAATTTGTTAATAAAAAATTATATAAAGAATAAATTTTAATAAGATACTCATTAAAAAAAATATTCGTGGTCATTAAAATATTTTATAGTCATCTTCATGTCATTTTGGTTGAATTGGATGTAAGAGTTTCAAGTATATATTTATAGTCATCTTCATGTCATTTTGGTTGAATTGGATGTAAGAGTTTCAAGTATATATGACTCTCAAATTCATATATATGTATATCAAATTTTACCTCTATTAATTATGTTATTTGTGTGATACATTTGTATATATATAGAATGGAAATAATTATAAAATAAAACTTTAATTATTTTTAATCGAGCCTTCTAACAACTTTCATACTTGAATTTCTTTATATTTCTATCTTAATGGAATGAATTTAAACAGGGATAAGATTTTAATTTTTCAGCAACAAAAATAGATTTTCTTATAATTAATATATTTTTTTAAAATATATTTTTCTTACACAAAGTGACCTAGAGATTCGTAAGTTACCTCTCATGCAGGATATACCAGCGAAATGAATCTGTATTTTTTACATGAGACAGACCAACAAACCTATATGGAATAAACTAGCTTGCCTTACATCCCTATTTATAACTTATCCTTCATTTTTATTTCTTTATTTAAGATTTTTAATTTGTATTTTTAACATTTTAAATACATATTTTTTTAAAATATAAACTATTCATACATACATAATAACGCATTTGAGTCAAAACCAAGTAATATGATGATAACTTCAATTTTTTTTTTCTTGAAATAGTTTATTTTTATGCTCATCTCTTTCTTTATGTAATTTATTTTTGTGTGATAACTTTTTGACATTGACACTCAAATTTATAGTTGTACTTAAAAATTTAGCATTCGATTATTTTTGTTATAAAAAAATAAGTTCATATATATTCGATATTTTATTTATATAGGAGTATATTATGTTGTAATTTTATATTGTGTAAAAGTGTAACATTATCATGTGAGACTTTCCCCAAAATTTAAATAAGAGGGCAGAGATAGGAGCACGGATTCCCCGTGTTTTTTTTTTATCACCATGTTGTTTGGTCCACCAAGAATAATGCCATCCTTCACATTATTATGTCTTTTATCCATTATTTTTTTTCTTTATTTTCATATACTATTTATTATAAAAATATATATATAAGCAAGTAATAATATATATTTTCAACCGTACTCTTATTTTAATTAATATAAAAATTAAAAAATAGATATAATAATATAAAGAAAATGTAATGACACATAAATATAGATTAAAATAAAGAATACAAAAATATAATAGGTAATTCACTCAAAGTTACATTAAAAAATTGAATAAATTTGAATGAAATAATTTAAAAGACTAATATAAAGAAGCAGGGTCACCAAATTAAATATAATACATTTTATTACTTTAAAATGAAAAGAAGTACACGTTTATTACATTTTTACTAAACTTTATATTACAGGAAACGTGGAAATACATGTACCCCAGATGTAAAATGAGAAAACGATACATCACTGACATATTATAGGAAAAATATTTCCAAATAATTAATATTTGTTTTATTTTTCCTTATTTTCCATTTCTTTTTACGTTTTAGCTTTTTTCCTTATATTTTTTTTTACATATAAATTAAGAAGAAGAATAATAATAAGTATATCTTTTATATACGTTTACTAGAATAGTCTTAGTCTCTCAATAAATGCATTATATAAACACGATTTACATGAGAACACATTAGAGAAAAATTAATTATGCATCATAAATTGAAAACACCAATTAGTTTGGGACAAATTATAACTAATAAAATTGCAGATAACTTAGGATACAGATAGTAATAATTTTAGCGATTTTTTACATTTACTTTTATCAAGATTAATTGAGATAATTATAAATTTAATTAAAATATTATCATTAATTAAAGTACGTTATTTTCATAAACATTGATTGGTATATAAATGACAGTATTGTACATAAATGAAACAGATTTTATTTATGGGGAAAATATTAATTAATTTACAGGTTCAGCTTAGTAAAAATACATAGAAAATAAAATTATTGCTGTAAAAAAAATAAATACGTAGAAAATATAGAAAAATGTTAAAAATGACGTAAGAAAGGAATATTTGAAGAATTGCTTATCACGTGCTTGTTTGCGAAGAGTCACGACACGAGTCTCAAAGAAACGTGATTCAGCCGCTCACGTGGACCCCACACACGCGCTTCTTGTTGTCGGCACGCAATCCCACTCTCCTCACGTTGTTACCTAATATTCATAGTCAAACTTTACTTTTACTTATGCTTTTATTTTTTATTTTTTATGGATGATGAATTTGAGAAAGAAAAAAACAATGAATTTGAGGAAAAACAATTAAAAATGGAACTTGTCTTAAAAAAAATTATGAAAATGTATAAATAATATGATAGGTGTAATTGATAAAAAATATGAATTGATATGATAAGATTATAATATTTTTGTGGTTAGAATTATTTAAGATGAAATATAATTACTTATTTGTATATGAAATATTAAAAAATACTTTTATAATTATTAAATTCAGAAAAAAAATTATCTTATGTTATAAATATATGCAAGATTTTTAAAAATAAATATTAAATAAAATTTTTATTTTTATTACTATAATTATTATTTATGATTGTGTTACTATTTTTACATAATATTTTTATTTTATAAATTTATCTTTGATTATGATTATTTTAAGACTTTATTATTATTTTTAGTTTTCAACATTAATATTAATTGATATTTTATAAACTTATTATTATTTTTATACTATTCCATTATTTATTTTATTTTTTGTAATTTAATAATATTATATTATATAAGGTAATAAATTACGCCGAGTACGCTATATTTATAAATAATTAATTATTAATGTCATATTTATAACCAATTGATTACATTTTGTATATATAGTAATTAATAATTGATTATATTAACAAAATCAATTATTCGTTATATAACGATAATACGATAATTGATAGTTTGCTATTTTTTTATCATATTTAATAAAGTTTTCTGCATGTACAATAAAAATTAATGAAGGTAATCTCATTTTCTCCTATTTAACAAGTTGTCTTTCTTCTTATTTGTTCATACCAATATAAAAAAGTTTTCAAAATTTTTTCTTATTTTTTGCTATTATTTTCTTGTAAATAGGTATATCTACATCCGGATAAATAGTACTCGTTTAGAAAATAAATTACTTTTATAAAATATATCCGTACTTATTTTATTAGTATTTATTTTATCAAATTAATTATACGCATAATTTTCAAAATATTTGTTATTTAACAAAATAATTAAACTTTTATTGTTTATCCTTCTTTTTCGATTTATTTTTTCTTTTTTTCTCAAAATAAAAAAATTCTGACCGAGTCCACTAATTTAAATCTCCTTCTTTGTGTAACTCCAAAAATATAATACATGAAATTATTTTTTCATAAAAAATAACAATTAAAAATTAATTGTGGCGTAAGATAGCTTTGTGTTGATAATTTATTTAAAACCTTTATTATTTATTATATGCGTACGGTTGTAGACATGGTTTTAAATTGCAGAAACAATCCCAGCCACTATTCAATTTAAACTCGTCTTACACGTGACATATTTTATTTACGATAAACGGATGAAAAAAATAATAATTATTATTATTTCTCTTTTACTCAAACTTTTATTCTTTTTTTTTTCTTAACATTTTCACGGAGACAGTACTACAAGAATTAGTTTGTTTGACATCATATCATAACCATGTTTACTTGTCGGGACTAAACTGGTTTTGATGGTAACAACTTGCATATGAATAACATTTTTGCATTAAGAAATAACAGTATAATGTACTAAAGACCATTTTGATGGCCCCTTTCGAATCTTTTTTTCTTGTATACCAAACAAAACTTCCGACAAAAACTACCTAGACAATTTAGATAAACAAATCAGCTACTTACAAGAAAATAGAAAAAAAATTTGATAAGGACAATAATTTAAAACTATCTCAACTTTTTCTAAAAAACTTTTAATCTGACTTTTCCACAAAGCATATGATCGTAAAGATTTTGCATTGTTCTTTTGGCATTTAAAAAAATGTTTAATAGTTAAAAATTAAATCCTTCTTTCAACAAAAGATCTCATCAATGAAAGGTAATTCAAAATGACCTGTAATCTAAGTATAAAATTGAATGGAATGTTAGAAGACTAAAATAGTATATTCTAAATAACATAATAAAAATTTGCTTAAAAAATTGGGATTGGAGTGTAATTATTATAAAATCTGGAGAGGTTTAATTAGATGGATTTGTCTTTCATCTTTATTTTCTTATTACAAATATTTAGATTCATTCAAAATACCATAAAATTCTAAGTCATATCCATATATTTACTTCTTCGTAAATATCTACGACAAAACTTCAACTTCAGAAATTATGTTGTAAATCAATAGTGTTAAATATGTAGTATAAATATTACTACAAGAAAATTATTAAATAATGATTAAAATTAAAAGACAAAAAGTAATTAGTTACTATATTGATTAAATTAGATAATATTGTACAGATTAAAAGAAACTTGGCTATCTATGATGGTTTCTGTCATTAATAAAAATTTATAAAATAATTTTTAAATTGATATTTAAATTAGTTACCAATGTTTTAGCTACTAATATTTTATATTCTAAATTAGTCTCTAAAAGACTAGTAGAGACTAATTTAGAATATAAACTAGTAAATAGATAATGATTATATATCAATTTATAAATTTTTATTAATAATATAAACTACTTTAGATACTTATAATTTTTTTAGTTTATAAAATAGTTTTTAATTTAGTCAATCAGAACTAATTATTTTAGTATCAAAAATTAATTTTTGTTTAATGATTTTTTTTGGTGAAAGTTATTATTGTGTTTTACAAACAATTTATATGTAAATATTTAGAAGCAGAAAAATATTCATATTGTAGGCTTCAAATTAAACCTAACTATGGTTGATTTTGATGATATTACTCATAATATATATATTGAGAGGAGATGGGAGGTTTCTCATGTGTCATTCTTTTATGATTTTAATTATCTTTTCAAACTAATAACATCAGTTCTCAATAACTATTTTTTCCAGTTCAAATCAACTATAAAAATACTCATTACAAAATTCAATTAAATATCATTAACTTAATACAAGAAAATCATCAAATTACAACTAATCTTAAAGATCAAAATAATTAAAAATTTATAAAGTAATTTTTAAATTAGTATCTAACAATTAACTATAAGGTTTTATCTACTAGTATCTTAAATTATAAGTTAGTCTCCAAAGACTAATTGAAGTTAATTTATAATTTAAAATATTAGTAAATAAAACATTAATTGCTAATTTAGATACCAATTTAAAAATTATTTAATAAATTTTTATTAATAATAAAATTTACTTTAAATATTAATAATTTTAAAATATTTAAAATAATACCTAATTTATTAATATAATGACTAATGTACTATTTAATAAATTTATTGTAGTAACTATAAATTTAGTACTTTGGCTTTCCTTTGTTGGTTTCTTATACCTTTCCATAATAAACCTTTTCCTTTCATTGTTTTGCTTTCCTTTTCCATTCAAAAATTAATATTATGTTGTACTAAACACTTCTCGCCTTTGTTATTCGGTAGCATAATCTATGTTACCTTATTCATTATTTTATTAGTTATTATTGTTATACAAAATATTTCATATATAACTCATCTATTATAAAATAGGTGTTATGCTTGAAGATAAATTATGTTTAATTGTTTTATTGATATTTTATAAAATGTCCATTCCTTTGCATGATTGAATTTAGAAACTAACTTAAAAATAAAAGAATTTTTTAGTCTTTAAAATATTTCTAATTTAATTGTTATAGCAACTAATTACTTTCTTGTAATGATTATGTTTTTTTTTTAATTTTTTTTAACTTCAAAATTTAAATCAAAATTAAATTTCACAATAATTTTATTTAAGTAAATTAAAAATTGTTTCATAATAATACATTCGAGTTCTGTAAAAAATTACAGAGGAAATTATATTTTTAAGTCTTTCGAAATACAAATCATAATTAAATATATAATAATTATTATGATGATAAGTTTTATAAGACCATTTTATCATCAAACTATAATTTTTAAACATTAATTTAACATTAAGTTGTATTATTTGAGAACTACATTGACATTGCGATTAATATGTAAAGTTCAATATTTAATTTAGGATAAGTTGCAAAATAAGATATAACTATTAACATATTTTATGTATTAAGATATTGAATTAAAATTTCGTTTTTTGATAAATTAAATTGTCATGAATTTACATATGTAGTGATCAAAATAGTCACTTATAAAAAACACACTACCGTGATTCTTATCACAAGGTTCAAATTAGAAGTTTAGTTTAAGATCTAAGTAATAAAATGTCGTTAACATTAATTTTTTTCACAAAAATATCTTTGAATATATTGTTTCTTTGATTTCAATAATAAATTAGTGGGATTGATTAATTTTATCATTTGATGGAAGATATTTTGGTTGCATAGTTTATCTATTTTTTAAAAAAGAACTTAAATTGAACTGAGTTTAGTGAAAAAAAATATATAAGCCATTAATATAATTTACGGGATTAGTTTTGAAAAATATTAATATAGAAGAAATTTCAAGCTTTTTAAAAAATATTTTTTAATTTTAATAAGATGATTAAGGAAGAGAGATGGAAGTCACTTAATAAAAAAGTTATATATCAATAAATACTTTTAACATAATTATTAAAAAATTAATCAATAATTGTATTAATTATATGAAGTAAAAAAAATCCTCTTAAAAAAGCTAGAAGACAAAGAAATTAAATGAGAAAGTATTACATTTCTCTCTCTCTTAGGTTAGGATAGACTTTTCCAAAACCAGTTAGTTTAAAGCCAAGAGAGACTTAAACACTGAACAAATCCATGTTTTTCCCCCACAAAAAACACGTGCTTCAAACAAAAGAGTAAATTATCATGACTATTATTATTATTATTATATATTTTGAATTTTTAATTTAAAATAATAATTAGGAAGATAAAGACCACATGGTCTCACCCTCTTTCTCAGACCTTAGCAGATTCAAGGAACATGCTTGGAAAACTGCCAACCCCATCTATATTCTCAAACCTCTTCCTTTCAACTATGAACTGAACAAGGATCACCCACCACCAAAGAGATCATTTTTACAAAGATTCATCCACTTTCACAGGTTTTGCCGTGGAAATTTCTTGGTGGGCATCTCTTCAAAATGTCAAGTTTCTCCAACACCGTGTCGGAAGCCCGGAGGTCCGGCAAGGCACCGGAAAAATCCTCTTTTTCTCAGACTTGCAGCCTCTTGAGCCAGTTCTTGAAGGAGAAACGAGCTTCTGGTGACTCCACCCTTGGAATGGTTGGGAAAATGGAACCTAAAGGTATAATCTCTGTTCCTCATGGAATCTTGGTTTGCTACTATTTTTATCAGCCTTGGTCACTAAGTTTTTGTCACGTCATGCGTTTCCCAACCAATTTTTGTTGTGGGTAGGTTGTGTGTCTCACAATTGGTGGTTTGGTATCGGATTTTTTTTAGCTTAATTGCGTAGAAATATGTAGAAAGTGTGTGAAATTGCTTGTGATGAGAATTTCTGATGGGGGTGCTGTTTGTTTGGATTTGAAAATTCCAGCGAGTACGAAGGATTTGTTTGGCAGCCTGCAAAACTCAGATGGGGCTTTGAAACTAAGCGCTTCTGCCATGGATTTTCTTCCCCAGCTTGTGGAAAACCCCTGCATTAAGAAGTCTAATCTTAGGTGTGTGTTGCAATTTTTCTGTTATTTTTTTTTCTTTCTTTCTGAATTCGAAGCCAAGAAAGGTTGGGGTAAACAAGTGGGTCTTTTTTAATTTTCTGAGGAATAGTTTAGGTGATGTTCAAAGCCTGAGCCTTGTGAAATTACCCGTATATCCATATCTTGGAAGAATGGTGTTACCTTTTATATCTTGAAGGGTATGCCAAGCAAAACTGAACCAACATTTGTGAGGATCTAAATCGTCTCTAGTTGATGAGGGTCTCTGTCATACTCATACAGAATATTTGCTTTTTATGAAAAACAAGTATAAGCAGCTTGAAGTTTTAGGACCCTTATATTATAACTAGACTTCATGCAGTTGAAAATTTAACCCTTTATCCCCTTTTGTACCTAGATCTGTTTAATTTATGTACATGTGTGTATGTTACATCATTATCACTTCATCACATCTCCCAAATTTGATGAGGTTCATGTATTGATAATGTTCCCATTATGATTCTTTTGCAGTAGCTCATCGGTTCCTGAATCTCCTCAAATGACAATATTCTATGCTGGAAAAATGTTGGTCTTTGATGCTTTTCCTCCTGAGAAGGCAACAGAGGTCATGGAGTTGGCCACCAAGCTGGCGTCGGACACTTCCGGCGCCGAAGAAACTCCCCCTAGTGGTCCGGTTACTACTAAAGAATTGGCTGAGGCCAAAGTGCCACAAACAAACACCTCAGAAACCCCTAAGCTAGGAAGCCAAGGAGTTGGTTCAGGTATTTAATGCAATATCTTAATGAACCCTATCTGTCATGTGAACAAAGCAAATTACATACCAAATTAACCACTAATTCTAGTTACAACTTCTTCTGTCAAAACAGATATGAGATATCCAAGAAGAGCTTCACTTCTAAAATTTCTTGAGAAAAGAAAAGAAAGGTAACTTAGCCGTTTTCTGTCTGCTACTTTTAATCACAGAAAATGCTGATATGTGCCTTATGGAGGGGGATATAGATATTGGTTAAAGAAGTGAAAGTATAAAGTTTTTATTTCAAAGTATTGTTAATGTATCTTTCTTCTGGGTGGAGTTCAACTTGTATCTCTTAAACAAGGTCTTATGTATGAAAAAAAGAACTTGTTTTGGAAGAGAGGGAGATGTTATGTTACTGATTCTTTGACAAGAACCTTGGAAAACTACAAATTACACCCTTTATTCATCTGGGTGATTCTTTTTATAGCTTTCTATGTTGATAATAATTGTTGAATCTTGAAATTGTGCAGGGTTATTGCAAGAGGGCCTTACCAAATGAACAACCAGAAAGCAGAGGGAAGCAGTTCAGGGGGTGAACCTGAAGATCAGTGTTCTAAACAGTTTGACCTTAACTTGTAGGTGTTTAGCTCTTCACGAACTTAGGATATACAGGCTCTGGTCAACCAAAAGCTCCTAACTACATCATTGTAGGCCTTTCGAAGATTGCTGTGGCCTTCATACGAATTTATCATATAGTTTATATATATATATATATATATATCTGTATGTATGTATTATTATAATATTTAATCAATTAGGTCCTTCTTCTGTGGACCAAACCAGAGATAAATTTTATAATTTTATTACTCAGATTGGTTAGCTTAAGAAAGTTTAAAGTCACTGAGTGCATGATTTTGATCACTTTTTATCATCACAGAGTCGTTTTTACACCTGCTCATGAATTCGTCTGCATAATTTCATGTGTTGTTGTATCTCACGGGTGAAAATCTTGATTTGTTCACTCTCTTCCCTTGCTTTCTATTTTTTAATTTATTTTGAGATTATCATCGCAATTCATCATGACTCACGGGTGAAAATTATACACTCCACAGTCCATGTTAATTAATTCAATAATATTTTTGGACAGTCAAGACAATCTCCCTATCTATGTATTGCTTTCTTGCTTATTTATGTATTGATTTTTGAAAAAATAATTTTATTTTGGATTAAATATATTTTTTTGTGTATTATAACACGAATTTGATTTTTTTTATAATATAAACTTTAAACTTTTAGTATTTATAATAAAAAACTATTGAAACAAGTTTTTATCAAATTTATTTTTTTTAATAAATAAATGTTCAGCGTAGATTTATTATAATATTTTTTATGTTTATCAGTTAAAAATGATTAATTCTAATAGATTGTTTACTATAATAATTTATGGTTTAGGATGTATTTGAAGTGTTTGCCTTTGTGCAACTAAATGCATAATCTTAGGTTACATCATTTCGTCTTGTCTTTTCTGATTGTTGTATTGATTTTTTGGTCTGTATGAGGATGATGACATGAAATTCTGTTTGAATATAAGTGTGCGTGTCGTGAACGGTTCTTTTTCGAAATTAGTTAAGTGGTAGTATCTTTAGGTGTTGGTGAGAACCTGACGAGTGGAAAAAATTAAAGGTTGTGTGTCTTGTATTAGGGTTGAATCACCCTTTAAGCGGTTCACATTTATTTATTGTTTACTGTTGATAAAAAAAATTATAAAAATTTAAGATGTTTAAAGTTTAAAGGTGATGTAAATCAATTTTGTATGAAGATAGAAGGACATAAAATATATTTAATTATTTAATTTTGTATGAAAAGTAAAAATAAAGCAACATTATTTATTATTATTTGAATGTATATAGTTGATGAGTGTTTGGGTGAGAAAAAGGTAGGTATGGTGTGAAGAAGGGAGAAAGAAGAAAAGTGTGTGGTGGAAATGAAGTTAGTGGATTGAAGTGACAGGTAGTAATAATAGAAAATATTGCAACGTGAAAAATGAGCATAGACACCGACTTAGAAAAATGCAAGTGGTTGTGTTTGTCGCTATTGCGATGGAATGAGAACAGCACTAACATAGTAACCTATTCCCCATTTGCCTATGCTCTTGTTAGGGTATGGTACTCTAGGGACCAAGCTCCTTTCATATACTATTATTGTTAGGCACCTACCCCAATCACTTTTATTTATTCTCCTATTTTGTATCTCTACTTTTTTTTTTCAATTTTTCTAAATACAACTTTTGTAGAGAGGAGGATTTCCCAAACCTTTTTCGTTGTATACTAACTACCCTAAGTGTTACTGTTTCGACCTTAAATTTGAGAGATAACATAGTTAAGATTAATTATTGTAACTGAAGTATTGATGACTTTAAAGATCGGTGTTTCAGAGACAAACGTATATAGACCGTCATTAGGCTTGATTCCTGAATGATATGGAATTATATTTGACGTACTAACTCAATTTTGAATTTTCTAATTCTAAATGTATTTTATTAAATAAATGAGTTTTCGTTTAATTTTTGTAAGAAAATTTGTACCTTTTAAAATTATTTGTTTGAGAGATAATATCGTTAAGATTAATTATTGTAACTGAAATATTGATAACTTTAAAGATCGGTGTTCCAGAGAAAAACGTATATAGACGGTCATTAGGGTTGACTCCTGAATGATATGGAATTATATTTGACGTACTAACTCAATTTGAATTTTTTAATTCTAAATGTATTTTATTAAATAAATGAGTTTTCGTTTAATTTTTTTAAAAAAATTTGTACCTTTTAAAATTATTTTTTGTTTTTATTTTTGGTAACTTTCTATCATAGTGACAAATGAAAGTTACCAAATATTTGGCATAATTTGTCTTATTATTAATGCCATATATACTATTTGAAATGGTAGAACCAAAGAATTTGTATACAAATTAAAACTAAAATTATTTTATTTTATTTTACAGAAACTGTAATTAGTGATTCCAATATTTTAGAATTTTTAAAAAAATAAAAATAAACAAGAAAACTCACTTGTTTTTTTGTAAGCTTAAAGTTTAAGTGAATTTTTAAATACAAAACAAGATTGAGATTATTTATTTATTAAAAGTAGTTAATCGTATTTTTCAATAAAGATTTGTGATCATCACAATAAATAGATATTTTAGATCCATGTAATATTAAATAATCATTGTTTCTCTCACCTCAATAAAGGAAAAATCAGCTGAAAGTTATTAAGAAATTTAGATGATATATAATAAATTTTTATCCATTTATATTGTATAGTTTTAATTTAGTTCTAAGCTTATTGGTTTTATAATTATGGTGGGTACTGCTATAACTATGACCTAAGAGTCAAACTAAAAATACAATGTAAATGAAAATAAATTGAAATAATTCCATATAATAAAAAAATAATAAAAATGATATTTGATTAACTTTCGAAGAAGAAACGTTCACAAGGGTCCACTTTTGACCACAAAAAATCTTCCTATTGCTTACAAACGCTAAACACTGTTGTAATAATTTATTGTACAATTCATTTCACGTCTTTCTTATTTTAATAATGCTATTTTTGCATTGGAGTTTTCTTTTTGGTACTATATTAGCAAGCATTAGATGTGAAATAAAGAGTGGAGAAAAAAAGAGAAAAAAAAGTAAATGAGAAAAAAAGTAGAAAAAATGTTATTAATAAAAAAAGAAAAAATGGTTGGGAAATTAACAAACAGATTTTATAAAATATTTCTTTATTTTTATGGATACATAATTCATTAATAACGGTGTATAATGAGTTTGAAAAGTTAGGGTTTCAATTTGTTTAAATTGATTGATATTTTTATCATATAAAAAAAATAAAGAAGTGAGAATAAATACCATATAAAATAATTTCACATCAAAAGTAAAAGAATACATAATAATCACCTTTACCATTTTATTTTCTATTAAAAGTATTTGATTTAATGTTGTAGGTGGCACTTGGGATGAATGTGTCTTGATATAGTTAACTAAATAGCATAATATTATTTAATCTTAAATAATATTTATTTATTTAAATTTCTATAATAAAAATCTAACTACGCTTTCATCAAATTTTGAATATTTATTATAATAATTATTAGGAAAAAATTATATTTAATAATAATAATATTTTTTAAATAAAGGTTTAAAAAAAAACATTTATTTAAACCAAAAATAACCATAAATATTAACAATAAATATATATTTGTATATTAAGTAAGATGGGTTACAAATACTCCACCACATAATGATAATTATTAAATAAATTTATGAAGTTAGAAACATCTTACTAAATAAATGCTGATAAAAAAAATAAAAATCTTACTAAATAAATATAATTATAAAATAACTACAAAAATAAATAAAGTAAAATAATATTAAAGATATTTTAATAAATAAATGTAATTTAAATAAAAAAATATATAATATAATTGAAGACACTTCACTAAATTTTTTTGTTTTCACATAAAACAAGGGAGTCCTATCAATGAAACATGTGAGTTGACATTGGGAAAACAATTTGTGGATCAAATGAATAAAATAAAATAAATTAAAGATATGGTTGTACACAAAACAGAATTTTTTGGTGGGGGAGTAGCAGACATGAATTTGAATTTGGACAGTGAATATAATTGTGAAAAGAAGAAGAATGACAATTGCAATTTTGACCTTTGGAGGTGGCTAATGGCCTAATGGTAGGTGTTGATGGTGTAAAATCACATCATGTTCATATAAACACACAATCATTCAGTTTGGACAAAGGAGACAATTGGTTTTTTTTGTTTGTTTCATTGGAAGGTTATGCTATTATGCTCCAATACCATTTAAATCAATGACCCATATTTTGAAATTCTAAATAACCAAAATCATTAATCATATGTATAATGTTTAGAAAAAAAAAAAGGTTGTATCGATCTAGTTCGAACGATAGGTGGAAGTCTCGTCATCGGATCATAATCAATGACACAACCAAATTCATTAAGTTTGTTGGAAGATGAGCAAGACCAAATAATGATTAAGTTTTAGGTAATACATTTTTAACCATGATCCAAAACCCTAATCTGACCCAATAACAAGGGTTAATCGTAATCATAAAAATAGTCACAAATTTCAAAAATAAGGTATTTCATCATCATACATTAATTGTACCGAGCACCGAAGAGTGCAAAGAGAGAGTAGAGATAGACCGATCAACCGATAAGAAAAATAATTGTTCCCTTAGTTCCAACCCCATTGGAAAACAAAAGTAATGTGACTTTCTTTCTATGTCACAAGCATATATAAAAACCAAATCCAAAGGAGTCCAACTTGGATTCTGAGCTAGGGGGACTTATGTACATACCCTCAATTACGATCAAGTACATTCAGAGAATAAATGTTTGCTTAATATTATATTTAAGACACATAAATCAGACCATAATTTTATTATAGGTTACTAGCAGTTATAGTTATTATTATAAAATCCATTTATATCTCATGATAATTATTCAATGCTTTTATTAATTGTATGAATCCAACAAGACCTATAAATAGGTGATGACTCTCTCAGTAAGAGGATACTAAACTCTATTCTATACCTTTACCCTTGTCTCTCTATTAAGAATTTATTACTATCTTTGTGCTCTTACTAAGTATCAAGAATATTTTGCAGATGGTCCTCCCATTTTCATCAATGACCAAGTGAAAGCTCATTACCCGATAAACACACATTTTTTACTGAATTACACTCACCCATCTTCGGTAGAAACAATTTCATTTATAATAATGTGGTCATCAAAATCATAATCTTTCAACTATATGTAGTATCCATAATTTAAACAATTATATTCTCAATTTTTATAACTGATGTTTTGTAACTCTAAATGATGATATGAACGATCTTTCAAGAGATTTGAGAACATTTTATTTTTAGAGTGTAATATTCTAAACTAGAAACACTAATATGTAGTGGATTCCATACAATTATTTTCAAAATGCAATAAAAAGTATAATGTGATTTTGAAAGCATTTTAAACACTTAGAGTTAGAGTTATGACTTAAGAGGATAAAAACTATTTTAATATGATATAAGATATTTTTTTTTTGAGATAAAGACGTTTTTAAAGAAGAGGAAACGTTAGTTAGAATGAAAAGATCATTATATAAAGGGATGTTTTGATAAATTTCTTACATAGTGAACAAATTTTATTTTTTAATAGAATAAAAATAATTTACTTATTTAATAAAAGTAATTAAGAAGGTTGTTTTATTCCTTTTAAAAATGATTTTTAAATTATTCTTTCTAAAATATTGGAAACATATTTTCCAATAACATATTTTATGAATTCCGAATTTATCAATTTGAAGATAAAAAAATATGTTTTGAAATATTTTAGAATGATCTTTTGTCTTCCAGATTTTTTTATTATGGAACATCCTTTGTTTAAAGAACCTCTATAATGAAAACATTTTTTTTCTTTTATGAAACTTCTATTTTATAATCACCTAAAACTGAAAATTGTAATTTCGAAGAAGAATGTAGGGGTGCAGAAAAAATAATGTAGGGATGCAGGTAGAAAAACTCCGAGAGTGAATAGAAGAGCCCTTCAGTCTCAATTTGATTAAGATTTTTTATTTTTGCACTCTATTGTTACTAACTTCACTTTCATACTAACAATAAAAAACGTAAAACCTTCCACTATTACACCATATCTAAAAAAATAAGAAAGAGAGTTTCTTTCAGAAAAAACTTATTCTAGAAAGTTCATTATTATATATATTTTATAAAATTTATTTTTGAAAGTGTGTTTAGAAAATTTGTTGTATAAAAATAGTTTTATAAAATTTAAAAAATTACGTGTAAACTTTAATATTTGTTTTTTTTTGGAAAACTAGTTGCTGAATGCGTTTCATATGTTCACAAAAATTTATTTTCAAAATAGAAATCATATTCCGAAAATTCTGTTCCCAAAATCATATTAAAAAAATTGTATTATTGAAATCATGTTTAAAAATTTCAGAAAGTTTGTTCTAAGAATTTTTAGAACAGATAGTCAGTAGGAAGAGCAAAATAGTTGTTATAAAAATTTATACACTAGGGGAAAAAAAAGTCTTTAATTAATAAGAACATTTAGTAATTATTAAAATTAAAAACATGACAAAAATATAAAATTAGATATTTATAAAGACTTAAATGTCACAATTTTTAAATATTTAGAGACTAAATCAAAGTTTTATACTTTCAAAGACTAAGTTATTGTCTATTTACACCTTTACAAACAAAAATAATATTTTTTTAAAAACATGTTTGTAGTTCTATACTTTTATTAAAATAATTTAATATTTTAATAATTTCATATTAATAAACAAATTTTAGTAAAATAATTTAATATTTTAATAATTTCATATTAAGCATGCTGTATTAAAAAAATAAGGGAAAAAGCATTACTAAGAGACTAATTTGCAAAAAAAGAAAACTATGTTCCATCAATTCCAAAATTTATTACATTTTTTAAAATTTAAATTTTTAATTTTAATGATCAAATTTATCCAAATAAAAGTGACTGTTTACTAAAAAAAAGTGTGTAAGCACTTCTCTCTCTTATTTTATTATTATTATTTTTTTATTATTATATACTTTATTATTTAATATATAATCGAAAAGAAAAGAATGACGGTATATAAATAGTGGTGGATGGGAATCGAGTAGAGTCCTCTGGTTTTTTTTCTGAGGCCTGTGCTCTGTGAGGGGCCATAGTTTGGGACCCTTTGAACCCTAATCTCCACCGAAAACCCATTTTCCCGGAAAAATTTCTTCGGAGAAAAGAGAAGAAGAGGAAAATGCAGAATCATAGGCTGAAACAACAGCAGCAACAACAACAACAAGCTCTGATGCAGCAAGCTCTTCTCCAACAACAGTCTCTCTACCACCCTGGCCTCCTTGCTCCACCTCAGGTTGGACCCCTCTCTCTCTCTCTCTCCATTTCCGATCATTACTTTGATCATATCATGTTGTCTCGATCTTTGAGTCTCGCATTTTACCTTTACCGTGTTGATTGCAATGCCTAGGGTTTTATTGCAGACATTAATTTCTCTTATCCATTCCAGAAGCTGGTTGTGTGGTTCATTTTGTTTTAGTTTCTTCGTTTTTTTTTACTTGATATCTACCCATTGCTGTGTTGGGTCTTGTGGATAAACCGAATTGTGGAGTTATTTGGTTTGCCTGCTGCTGTGCGAGGAGGGTTTTGCATTGCATTAGTCTGTCCAAATCAACAGAAGCGTGTGTTGAGGGAAATGGAAATTTTGGGTTGCAATTCTCTTTGAAAGGCTTCTAGTTGAACAATGTTATTAAAACAATGTTGTGCTTTTGTTTTTGCGGTTGTCAATGAGTATGAAATTATGTTTAAAGGATTTTATTTGTGTCGGTGATTATGTTTGTCCCCATGGCGCTTAGGCCTCTTTGTAGTGACTGAGAACCAAGCCTTGTAGTAATGAGTAATGACCCATGTGTCATCTCATACTTTAGGAATTTGGAGCGAAGAATAATTTGAACTGTCTTTCTTTTCTTCCTTTTCTGTTGGAGTTCCTTCTACCTGGTTTTAGGTTGTGTTTGGAATAACATTCAAAACGTAATCAACAATATATTTCAATCTTTAATACTGCAACTTTCAATTTTGTGGGAAAGGACTATCTAAACATCTACATAAATAGAGTTAAGGCGTGCAAGCTTGCCATGTTTATAAACGGTATTACCTGCCGTTTTACATGCTAGAAACAAATAACTAATTCATTAAACTGATTAATATAGTCAAGTTCATTAATTTTAATTATTCACAATTTTAAATTTTATTTTAGGAATACTCGGAATGAATTGGTGGTTATATATTTAATGACTATACTTGTAATTGAAGGGATGATTTTTCAAACAATAAGTGTGATGGGACGTAAATTGTTAAGAGAATTCACAACAAATCAAGTGTATAAAATAAAATTAACAATTAATACATTTGAAAATGGGTCTATGGTTCTTAATTTGGACAAAAAATTGCATCTATATGTTTCTTATATAAAAGGCCAGAGGAAGTATGATTTTATCGAAAGTTTATTTGGGAAAGGAATCTGAATAGTCTGGCCAATGGAGTTTACTGTCTGATTTCGTTTAGGTGTTTCTAGAATATAAAACTAGATGTAGTTATTCGTTTTTTTTTTCCTTACTGCTTTGGTATTAATTTGTATTTTGCTATGTATTCTGAGTGGTTTGGGTAGCTGTGAAAACATTCTCATTAGCATTTTTCGGGCTTAGCAATTAACTCATGTATGCAATTTTTTGGTATTAGTTGGGCTACATCATTTCTTCATTCCCATAAATGTTTTTTCATACTTCTGTATTGGTAGATGCAATACAACTTGTCTCTCTTGATTTGCCCACCTTTTCCTTTCTTTCCTTTTTCACTTCTTCATTTTGCAGATTGAACCAATTCCAAGTGGAAATCTGCCTCCTGGTTTTGACCCAAGTACTTGCCGCAGTGTGTGAGTGTTTGTCTAGACAATTTTTTTTCTTTTTACTTTATATCCCATTTTTGTTTGTTTCATGATTGCCATTCAAACAATAGTAGGCTACGTCAATCTTCTATTTACTCCTTTTCAAATAATGATTGGTGTTAAATGCATTTGAGTTGCTGGTATTTTATATTTTACTTCAGTAGATATTTTGGAATGCTTAAAAGCAATTTTAGTGTGCCAAAACTACTTATATGTTAATTTTTTGTTTATTCTATGACTAAAATTAATTACTTGTTCCGTAGTTGTATCTTTTCATCCTTTCTTTTAATTTGTAGCTTCCTTATCTTTGAGAAAATGCAGGTATGTCGGGAACATCCATACACAGGTAACTGAACCGCTTCTGCAAGAAGTTTTTGCTGGTACTGGCCCAGTTGAAGGTTGTAAACTTATCAGAAAGGAGAAGGTATATTTTCTAACTTAGTTATTTTGAATTTTAAATACTAGCAGAAAATGGAGCTTTATATTTAATGTCTGGTGTCTTTGTTTTGCAGTCATCATATGGATTCATTCATTACTTTGATCGCAGATCTGCTGCTCTAGCCATATTATCTCTCAATGGAAGGCATTTGTAAGTGTTGTTCTTTACGTCTTAAACTGATTTCAATTTGCATTCAAAATTTAATTCAATGTTTTGCAGATTTGGCCAGCCTATCAAAGTTAATTGGGCGTATGCTAGTGGTCAGCGAGAGGACACATCAGGTTGGTTCAGATTTAAGTAAAATGAATTGATATTAATGTTCAAACTAGGTCCAATCCTTTGGGATCTTTTTGCTCTTATATACCATGTTCTTTTAATTTGCAGGTCATTACAACATTTTTGTTGGTGATCTAAGTCCAGAGGTTACTGATGCTACACTGTTTGCATGCTTTTCTGTCTACTCTAGCTGTTCGTAAGTTTCACACATGATTTCTTAGTAAAACAGTCATCCCCTTTATGTATTTGGATTTTTAACCAATCTATATCCATCCGAAATGGAAAAAAAAAATCATCACATGATATTTTTACAAGTACGATGGTAACTTAGCATGGATCATCAATTATTTCTTTTTGGTGGCTCCAGAGATGCAAGGGTTATGTGGGATCAGAAGACTGGGCGTTCAAGAGGATTTGGATTTGTTTCATTCCGTAGTCAACAGGTCCAATTTTGGTTTTAAAAATCTTAATTTTTGGTGTAACAAGGCTCTTTATGATGGTTTTGACGTAGTACTTTTCTAATTTTTTGTAGGATGCACAAGGTGCTATAAATGATTTGACCGGTAAGAATTTTTTTATTGGCTTAACAACCTTATATCTGAACCACTTTTAATTCAGATATTTTTTCATATTACTATACCAATTGATGCAAAAATTGATGTTACAACAAGGAATTGTGCATTTAGGTTCTTTTGCAAGAATTGGTTTGTTGACTTTAGTGTTTTTTTTTTAATCAGACTTTTAGGGTTCTTTTTGTATTTTACAATCAAGATGGAAAATTGGCTAATAGAATTTTGAGAACTACCTCTTATGAGTATATGCATTCTGTAATTGAACGAGTCACAAACTCACGTGTTCTTTCTTATGCACCTGTGTTTCCTGTATTGGTCCAATCACAATTTAGGATGCTTTCAGGTAAATGGCTTGGAAGTAGACAAATACGATGTAACTGGGCAACAAAAGGTGCTGGTGGTATTGAAGAGAAGCAAAACTCAGATGCAAAAAGCGTGGTGGAACTAACAAATGCTTCATCTGGTCAGTATAATGTATTTCATGAAACAATGATAGAGATGGTTGAATTTAAATATTTTATTTTTAGCTTCTACAATTCTTGATTAGAGGGTGGACCTGGCTGGGTGATTTCTAACATTTTGTTGCAACCTTTTTACATTTAATCCTATAACATGGTAGTTATTATTGTACAGTCATGAAGCTGGCAATACGAATCATTTAACAAATTGTTTCTGTACATGTATCACAAAGTGAATAGCATGAATTGGTCTAAGAATCATAAGAATCACGATTTTCTGTTGAATAGCCTGATTCTTGTATTGTGGGTCACAATGCCTTGACCTCCAGTGACCATCATGCCGTTTCTTGCTATTGTGGCTTCTGGAGCTGTGATTTTGAAAGCCAAAATCACAAAGATAACCTTTGGAGCTGGAAAATCCCGCCACACTCATAGTAGTTAGTTGCAAACTTGGATCTTGTCGCTCCTCAAAGGTCATTGTGTTGCATCTGACCACGCACTCCAGATCTACAGCTTCAGTGCTGCAGTTCACTGTCCTGCTCTTATGACTGTGCTTCTGGTTAATGGTTAGAGAAGAGAGACGAACCCTTTCACAATCCTAATAGTGTGTTTGAATGAAGAAATTTTAGAGGGTAATTTATTTTATAGAGATTTTGAAATGGTTCATGATGAAATATGTTGTTTCCTTTCCATAAAAAATTTCAAAAGACATGAAAATTTAGAAATTGATGTAAAATAATTGATTACATAAAATTATAGAAATTCAGATTTTATTTAAAAAGTAAGAATTTAAAATTTTGATTCTATATTCTCTTTCAAATCAATGTCTCCTATCTTTATACTCTCATCAACTCACTCTCGGTTGAGGCTTCATAGACTCTGCCTTGGTCTACATGTTGTCAAATTATTAAATATAGTTAATATATTTTTATATTGGTGGTAATTGAAATCCTCTATTTAAATAAGAAAATTAAAATTTAATAAATTTGATTTGTTTTATCTTAAACAAAAACATTTGAAAATTGAAACAATTCGAATTACAAGCAATTTAAATTAAATGCATTTTAATTTCCTTGAAATTGTTAAATTGTCTATCCAAACATGCTTAATCTTAAAAAGCACAGTACTGTGTTTTTATCTTTTACTTTCACTAACTTTTGTGTTTGGGTTCAGGCTGTCAGTTAACATAGTTGTTTTAACTTTTAATTTTAATTACTGGACCCATATTCATATAAGACTTTCTTATTTCTTTTAATCAAAACATGCTAAAATAAAATAAAAAACAAATTTAGATGCACTATAATCAAGTTTTATATTTTAATTAAATTAAATGTGAATAGATATATTTTCCCAAATAAGACGTTTTAGAAACTAAAATATAAATGTGTTTTTATGTCTTTTATGCATATAGATATTATGTTTTATTAAATTATTTGTTACATGAATAGACCTATGATACAATTCGATTAATGATTCGAAAAATAGGTCTTTCAATTGACAA
This sequence comes from Phaseolus vulgaris, assembly GCF_051622355.1. Taxonomy (NCBI): domain Eukaryota; kingdom Viridiplantae; phylum Streptophyta; class Magnoliopsida; order Fabales; family Fabaceae; genus Phaseolus; species Phaseolus vulgaris. Next base: position 42,186,399 of record NC_143507.1, on the reverse strand, counting down.
TTTGTATCCTGATTCAACTATCATGTCTTGGAAGCTTGTAATGTGAAGTGTTCTGTTTTCCCTGTCAACTGATGTTATAATAGGCATGAATTAACCAACATGGTTTATCCTATTTTGTACAGAAGATGGTAAAGACATATCTAACAGTGATGCTCCGGAGAACAATCCTCAGTATACTACGGTTTATGTGGGTAACCTTGCTTCCGAGGTAAGAAACTTTATTTGTCTTTTTTTATTTAGAACAGTACAAATTCATTAAACACCATTTGGTAGAAAAGTTTGTGAGCTTATTATGATTTATGCTACAAAGGCAATAATTTTGAACGTCACTGCTAATATATTTGCATTGCCGAAACTTCACTGATTACCTCTATGAACTGTCTTTATCTCTTTTGACTGTTAGGTTATAAATGTAAGAATATTGAAGCTTTCAAATTAGTTTCCTTTAACAAAATTTTCATATATACTTCTGCGTTGTTATGTTTGATTACTGTAGCAATATCTGGTGCTATTTTATTCATTGCGACCTCTGGTGATCCACAGGTAACTCAACTTGATCTCCATCGACACTTCCATTCTCTTGGAGCTGGAGTGATAGAGGAGGTTCGTGTCCAGCGTGATAAAGGTTTTGGTTTTGTTAGGTACAGTACTCATGCTGAAGCTGCTCTGGCTATTCAGATGGGGAATGCCCAGTCTCTTCTTCTTGGAAAACAAATTAAGGTGTGAATGTCATTGAACTTTTGATGCTGTTGCTACTTGCTGTGTAATTTTTCTGTAGTTTGTTGTGGGTCATGGTTCTTATTATTGACGTACTTTACTGGCTCTAACTTTGCTGTGTTACCAAGCTGTATTAATTCTTTTCACTGGGAGAGAGATATGGATGGGGGAATTGTTTAGCTTGATTTCCTCTCTTTTTTAGTTGTCACAACACAAGTTACCTCCAATCCATTGAGTTAGAGAATCCAGACTGTGGTTTGCACACTGAATTTCATAGTTACGTATTCATTGGCTATCTGGAACTTAGAAGCAAAATATCTTTAGTTGGTTTATATGACCTTTACTACAGTTGAATTTCAAATACTGTCATTTATACCGTTCTGGCGGTTCCCTGTTATGTATGGTAGTTTCTTGCATAGTAATTTTGTTAATTGTTTGGAGCTTTGATGCTTAAGCTACTTTTTTACCTATGAACCCTTTTGTCCCCTCCTATTCATTTCTTTTAGTTGTTTATTTTATACTTCGTTTTATTTTCGATCTGATGGTGTTTGAATAACAGATTTCAACTTTTCAATGAATTTAAAATGCGTAGAAATTTAATTACTTCAAGTAAATTCCTTTTATTTCTAAAGTATTAGTTTGGATAAAGCTATTGAAATTCTTTTATTGCATAAAGTAGTTTAATTTCTGTCACTATAAATGTTATTTGAAATTTTGCATGAAAAGGATTTCTATAAAATCCTCGTTATTTTAAGAACTCTTCAGAGTTTGATATCAAACAAGTAATTTTAAATTCACCTTAAATTGAGTTCCTATCTCAACATTCTACCTGCGAACACTCCCTGACTATTGTTATTATGTTAAATACAGTGCTCTTGGGGGAGCAAGCCCACTCCACCTGGAACTGCTTCAAATCCCCTTCCCCCACCTGCTGCCACATCTCTGCCTGGCCTGTCTGCAACCGATCTTATGGTGTACGAGCGACAGCTAGCAATAAGTAAGATGGGGAGCGTGCATGCCTTGATGCATCCCCAAGGGCAACATCCTCTTAAACAAGCAGCAGCCATTGGAGCCAGCCAGGCAATATATGATGGTGGGTTCCAGAATGTTGCAGCTGCACAGCAAATGATGTACTACCAGTAACACACCGCGCTTCTCTTCATGTGATTTAGTGCAACTATCTATATATATATCCTGCCTGCTGCACATGGATTCCTGTTAAACTCTAGGAGATTTTACTTTTTACTTTTTCACTTCACGGTGGTTTGGCACTTTACACCTTCTACCATATTAGATAATTATGAGCAAACATTTGTATGGGTTTGTATCATGTATGCGGTTTTCTACTTAGTAGTGATGAGTGTTTATGATTTTAAGAGGGATTCTCTGTCCTGACATTTTTCTTCTCACCCATTTGGGTGTTACTATGCGATGGTTGTCATCAATATCATCCTGTCTATAGAGCCTGTTATATATTTATTAAATATTTCATTGCACAATCAATCTGGTGGTAGTTGTAAGTTGATTTACCTGGAAAAAAAAATATGAAGAATTGATACATATTTTAATTTACAGCTGTTCTAAAGGAGCAGTTTATGAATCAATGAAGTTGAAAATTATGATGGTAATCTATCAATAAGGATTGTTTTTGTTTCAACTTTTTTTTTCATTGTCAACCAGGCAAATTTTATGTAAAAATTAAAGGAAATTATTTGAAATAAAAAAGTAGGAAAGTTTTATCTCAGTTTATATCTGAAGATTTTAATGTTAAATTGTACGAAAATTTAACCAAAATAGAAAGTAATGGCGAAATGACAATTTGTTATGATGTCCATATTGAGAACTACGACGAAACCTAAGTCAATTTCAGCTTTTCCTGCCAAAAGACTGATTAATCTGTAGTTCCAGCATCCCTACATTTTTCTTCCAGCTCAATGTTGCGTAAAGACAAAACTGTCTATATAAAAATTGTACATTTTGGAAATTTGATAAATTTTTGAATTGGTGCTTCCGGTAAAATTTTGAATGACAGTGTTAATTTAAAATAAAAAATACGGCACATTTATAATTAAAAAAATTTCTGGATTCATCAATCTATAATTCAAAATATACATTTCAGATTGAAATTCATAATTGAAAAAAAAAATATTTTAAATTCATCAATCCGTAATAGAAATTAAGCTTTCAGATTTAACAATCCAAAAATCAACAATTTATGTAAATATTGCTTACAGAACACTCCCTCATCTTCATTTTGAGATTGATGAATCCGTGACACACTCCAAGATCACGATTTCAAATAAAAGGTAAAGGTTAGTTTTGGGATTTATAAAATTGTGGGGTGCAGGAAGAAAAAAAGGGAAATATCCTGATGAAGCAGAAGGTCCAATCGTGGTTATTGAATTGTCATATTCTGTATTCCCTGAGTACCCTCCCCTTTGTGGACTGTTTATTAAGTCCCTATTAGATGCGAGCTTAATTTGAAAAAACAAATTATTAAAAAAATTATCAAATAATATATACAGATAATTATGAAATAAAAGATATTATTAAATTAAAAAAAATATCAATATTTTTATAATAAAATTTGTCTATAGAAAAGGAAAAATCCTTTATTAATGTTATAGACATATTTTATTATTTTATATACAGTCATATAGTATATGTAAGTAGTGGTGGATGCGAATGGAGTAGTCTCTGGTTTTTCTGAGGCCTGTGCTCTCTAAGAGGCCTTTCAACCATAATCTCCATAGAAACTCGTTTTCCCTGAAAAATTTCTTCGAACACGAAAAAGAGAAGAGAAAAAGGCAGAATCATTGGCTGAAACAACAACAGCAGCAACAACAAACTCCGATGCAGCAAGCCCTTCTCCAACAGCAGTCTCTACCACCCTGACCTCCGTGCTCTGCCTCAGGTTGGACCCCACTCTCTCTCTCCATTTTCGATCATATCATGTTGTCTCGATCTTCTTCGAGTCTCGCTTTTTACCTTTACGGGATTGATTGCAATGCCTAGGGTTTTGTGCGGACATTAATTTCTCTTCTCCGCTCCAGAAGCTGGTTGTGTGATTTATTTTATTTTATTTATTCGATTTCTTTTTGTTACTTCATATCTACCTACTCTTTGCTGTCAATTCTCTTTGAAAGGTGTTGTGTTTTTGGTTTTGGGATGGTCAATGACTATGAAGTTATGTTTGTCCTCTTGGCGCATCATCTTTGTATGTATTTCATCTCAGACTCTCTGGAGGAATTTCAAGTGAAGAATAGTTTTAACTGTCTTTCTTTTCTTCTTTTTCTGTTGCTGGTACGCTTATGTTGTGTTTGAAATAACATTTAATAATAACCAACTAATTATTTCAACCTTTCAATACTGCAACTTCTCAATTTTATGCCCAGGAGTGGGAGATGTGAATGAAAGTATAAAAATTGATTAACAATTTTATAACAAATGTGCTATTTTTTTTAGAGAATTCTCGTATAAGTTGTGAATTTTAAAACTTTCTTCAATTTATTTAATTTTTCTGTATTGTATATTTTTTAAAATTTATTAATAAGTTTTCCACTATCCATACATTATCTAAATAAAATACTAACAGTTAGATCTCAGATTAGGGTAACCGTGCACTGCAGTGACCAGAAAACAAAGGGGGTTTCAGGTTACGCGGTCTCTATCAGTGTCGGCATTGTGATCACCATTCAAGGTATGTTGTGGTATCATGTTTAGGTTCTATTTTCTTGATCTATGAGACTTTTGATTCAAGAACACAATCATTGGATACTTACAATCGTATATTTGTAAATTGAATGTTTTGTATACACAGTTTTCAGACTTAGCGTCATTAGGAACAATGAGCATTTTGCAAGCGAAACGCAAGCGCCAAGACCTGGCTTCGACAATCTCTGCCTCAATGACAAACGAGGAGAGGGCGGTTTACAACATCATTCGTGGGAAGAAGGAGATGGGGATATGGCAAGGGGATATCAAAAGAGAAACTAACATTCCTGACAGCATGTTGAAGAAATCCATCAAGTTGCTAATCTCCAAGACTCTTATCAAGGAGGTTGTAAACATCCAAAACAAATCCAAGAAGGTGTTGATGGCCATGGAATTCGAACCCTCTAAGGAGATCACTGGTGGAGAGTGGTATACTGAAGGTAGGCTCGACACACAGCTTATTGATGCTCTGTCTGACGTCTGCTTGAAGCTTATTTCCCGAAAAAAAGTCGCCACTCGGGATGCGATCCTGGAGTGGACTAGAACCTTAGGGAGTGAGGTTTTTCCCGGTGGAGTCAGTTCTGGACAGGTGGAACAAATTTTGAAAGTTTTGGTTATGGAAAATAAGGTACAAGAGGTGAATAGCACTGGCTTTGGGGATTTTTCAACTGTTCCTGCTGGTGAAGTTTGCTTTAGGTTGGCGAAGAAGGTGGGCACCAATGTTAAAGCAGGTGCCATGGCTTCTATTCCTTGTGGGGTTTGTCCTAGGATTAAATTTTGTACTCCCAATGGTGTTATATCTCCCACAACTTGCCAGTATTATCAGAAATGGTTGGACTTTTAATTGTGTCCTATCTCTAGTTTTTTTAGTTTTAGGTTTTTTACGTGGTGCTTTTTAGTTTTGACTCTTGGGTTCCATCTACCATATAATCAATCTTTGTTGATATTTTTTTATTATCAATATGATGCTTCAAAAGTAATTGATTTTCCTTTGCATTAAAGTGAAAGTCTTTTGTTGTGTTTTGTTTAGATAGATTGAAGATGTATGGTAAATTGTCTTGAAAGAATTTTACTGCATATTTATTGTGCTCGCATTAGTCTCTTGATTTGTTGTAGTGCTTCACTTTCTGTTTTAATTATTGGTCTCTACCAAGATCCGTGAGTTTTGCTGCACAAGATTCTTACGGTTACAAGTTTTGGCCTATTCCCACCTCCTTTATCATTTCTTTTTACCTTTTGCGGCCAAAGGATATGGAATGGGGGATTGTATATTGTGTCAAAATTTGGAAGCCTCAATTTGATTGCTTTTTGGCGTTGATTCTAACATTACTGATCATCTGCACTTGCTCTTCTCATCTGACAAATTTTGCAACTCTATTACAAATCTGTACATATCAAATAACACAGTCATGCTTCTGCCTCCCTTCACTGCAGTGCCTGGGAACTTGTTTGCAGTAAGTAGCAAATTGTAATCTTTGCTTCTTATTAAAGTTAGCTTTCTTTTGCTCTAACAATTGCCTTTAGTGAAATAATCCACATATTTGTGTTCATAAAATTTGGAGCAAAATCTTATTTTCATCCCTGTAATATAATCATTATCAGTTTAATCCTTAAAATATTTTTTTTTCAACATGGTAATGGATTGATAGCTTTACTCTACCACTATTTTTCTGTTATTTTAATAGAGTCTAGTGTGTGTCCTTGTTCCGTGGTCGGTCCTTCAAAAATGTATGTAGACATCAAGAGGATGGCTCTAGCCAACTGTGCAGGGAATACAGAGGAGCCATGGTCATTGATGTTGACAGGCTCTCATCCCATGTTGAGATGTCATTGTTCCATAATTATGCTTAACATGTCAATCTTCTCAAAGAGGCTCTCATTGATATCTGGATATGGTGAGGTCCCTACTGAATTTCAAGAGACTTTCCCTCACTCACATATAAGATGTAGGTATCCTTGAGAAGAAAGATGTAGTGAAAGCCATGGCTTACTTTCCTATCATGATCACTATTACCCAATTTATTCATTTTTATTTCTTTAAATAAAATAAAAAATTCCTTGTGTTACTTGTTGAGGAAAAATTAAGAACAAATGTTATAAAGACTCCAAGGGTGGAAAACTCGTCATTAAAAAGATAATGATATCAACAATTCTAGTATGTTTAAGCTTATATGACAAAGATCTAGTACATATGTTGCACCTGATGATTATAGTACTGTGTACCTTTATTGCATATGTCATGGTGAAATGAAATGTTTCTATTAGTTAGTGGAAGAAGAGTTTAATTCTATTCTGTTATTTATGTTAATGCTTAACATTATAATAACATTGAGGCCATTGTTGTCACTCAATAACTTGCTAAGCCGAAAAAAAGCATATTTGACTTTACTTTTCTATTGGTTAGGTATGGTGGAAATTCTGTAGGAGTTATGCAAAATTTGTGTCTTGTAAGTTTCGTAAGACTTCAAGTCTTGCGACAACTTACAGAAAGAAAACAAAAAAATGGCTGCAATGCTTGCTAGATTGAAGGGTTTGTTTATTGTTCTTTATATCTTCCAATACTTTAATGGGTTTTTATAAGATGTATTACAGGGCAACTTTTAGAATATAATTAGAGGGATCTTTTTTGTGTTTCAAAAGTATTTCCAATTTTGTTTACAAATTATATCCAACCACAAGTTCAGTTGTTCATTACATTGAAGAAACAGGAGTTTCCTCAGGTGGATTTATATCTATCTTTCTCATTTTTATTGGAAGCTTTTATATATTTGTTGTGTGTTTGTTCTTTGTGCTCTTTTCTGTCTTTCTTAGCCAGTGAAGAAACAGGGTAGTGTACCCAGCTTGGATCAGTAAGTATTATTTTTCAAACTCCTACTAATACGCCTATATAAAAATATATACATTCTTTCAAACAAATTATGAATTCAGTTTAAATGCATGTTATCTTTCTACAAAGATGCAGCTGACAACATTTTTACTTTTTAAAAAAGCGCTTAGCAAAGAACAATTTGAATTTTTATGCAGCAAATATAAGGAGAGAGTTCTTGATTTGCACTCTCCTTATATTCTTCTGTTATTCTTTTTTCAATTGTTCACTTTCCATCTTATATTTGGCAATAGGAGGAAAAATAGATATTGACATTTTTTCTACCATATTGAAAATGATTCTTGATATCTCATAAACGAAAATAAACTAAAAGGATAAGAAAAAGAAACCTGAAACGAGGTAAAAATCATTGAAACTGAAACTCTTATTTTTGAATTATAAAACAGGGCACAACAAAAAAAAGTCTCATATCTCTCAAAAACTTGATCATATATATATATATATATAATAGATAAAGTCACTAACCGAAAAGAAAACAAGAAAGAAAACAAGTTAACACCTAAAAAATAAGGTTAAAAAGTTAGGAATAATAATATTAAACCGTAGTAGATAATAATCTTCGGCTATGACTAGTAATTTCATATCTATTCATATCTTTTAGGAGTAAAAGTTAAAAATAATTTAAATATAAATTCATCTCTTATTTTATTAAAGTGTTTTTCTTAAAAAAAAATCATATAAATCCTTATTTCTTGAAAGTGTCTTTCAAAGAAAAAATATGACAAAACTCTGAGTTTAACTCATTTAAAAAAAAACATTTTAACTATAAATTATCTCCTCTGTCGTTATTGTTATAAGTTTCAAAATTCATTTTAATTATAATATTATCTGTTGTTACTTAAACATTGTAGTTTTAATCTGGATAAACGAAGGCAGATTTTAATAATAAATTAATTTATCATAGTATCTTGATTGGTTAAATATTTGGTAATATTAATTATTTTTCCTGTCTCACAACGTTATCAAAAGATTGTATAAAGGTGACATTTATCAATTTCTTATCACTCTTATTAAAATAAAATAAAATAAAATAGAGAAATATGAAGGGGAGCCAGCAAATAATTGTAAAACCCTAGTTATGCAGTGTATGCAGAGAATGAATTTTACAGAATTTCATAGAGTGAAGTGAATAACAGTAAAGTAAATTTAATCTTTAAAAACATTGGCGCGTGAATGTGAATGGAAAAGTGAGAGGGTGAAGTTGACGCGACTTGAATCCGCGAGGCGCAACGTAAATGAAGACGAAGGGTTTTAACCAAACCTCAACCATTTGCTTCCCGCGCTGAGTGAGGGTTTAAGCTCACTCACTCACTCACTCGTTCGCTCACTCACTCACTCACTCGTTCGCTCACTCACCTCAAATTCTCAATTCCAATGGAAGAAGAAATGGCGATGGACACTTCTCCTAATCCCGGTGACAGCTACTTCGATCCTCAGAACCTCTCTTCGCGACAGCAGTTCCGCAGATACGGGTATCGTATTCCATTCTATCCATTCAAACCAATCTCACTCTCTCAATAACGAATTCTTAACTTCAATCTTTGTCACTCGCATTTTAACAAATTGCCCTATGTTTTACTTTTACTTCGGAGGCGCCGGGGTTTTGTGCAATTAGGGTTTATGTCTCTCACCACTCGATCAGGTTTAAGTTGAGTCTGTCAATTAGAAAAAAACCTAGGAAAAAGTTCAAATCGGGAGTTCGTGAATTTTGTTTTGGAATTTGTCTCGGCAAGTTTCTTTGTAACGACTTATAGGAGAGGAAAAAGAAAGGAAAAAAAAAGGAAATGTACTTCTCCATAAATTAAAATTAGTTTATGCATAAACTGATTTGTAGAAGAACTCCATTAAACTTTTCTAATTTTTATATTTGAACTTGTGGATAAACTAATTTTAGCTTATAGAGAAGTTTGTCCAAACATTGGGAAATCCAAGCAGTGAGGTTAGTATTGAAGGTTTGACTAGAGGAAAGCTTATAATATAACGACGCTCTGATTATGTCTTGAGTAATGACTGGGATAGAGTTGGCAGGGAGAAGGATTACTGCATGTTATGAAGCTGTTAAATTCGCCTACATTTCTTGTGGTTACATCGCTTGAGTTATCGAACTTCATTTTGTGTATTGTGGAGGGTTGGTGTGTTATTTATGAAGATTATTAATATTATTAGCAAACTAACTGTCAGGGAATCGGACTATATTGAACCATAGAAATTCTTTTGGAATATAGAATGCATTATATAAACTATTTAAATTTTTTCAAAATAGTGGCTATTCAACTATGGCTCTTTTGGGGCTGGCTGCCATTTAGAACACTGTTTTTGATTGAGAGGACATGGTGATTTAATCTATTGCTGCATCTTTACGTCTTCTGTGGCTGGCTGCAAAGTATTGTCCTGCTTGGATTTTATTGTATTCTCTTAACTTGTGTCAATTTTCTATAATGCATTTTTGCAGGAAGAGGCATTCAACTTCAGGTGCTTCAATCCCTCCGGACAACTTGGCTTCTAAGTTGAGTGAAACTGGGTTGTTATATGATGGCCAAAGCATCCATAGTCCTACTAATGCGGCACTTGTTCTTGAAAATATTAAACAAGAGGTTGAGAGTCTTGATGCTGATTACTTGGAAGAGAAGACATCATATTCCACTAGGAGGAGGTTGTCTGCCGACTTTCCTGGTGTGGATCCTGGTTTTGATTCTGTACGCTATTCATTAAAGGCTTGTAAGACAGAGGGTGACACATTGGGAGATGGTGCAGACACAATCTTTACTTTGTTTGCATCCCTGCTTGATTCTTCTTTGCAAGGTAATGCAAGTATGTTTATTTTGGTACCGTAGTACCTGGAAAAAAGTGATTTCATTCATCTTCATTTTCTCATTTCTGTAAATATAGATACAAAATGATTGCTTTGAAGCTTGAAATTCACATAAGGGAACCTTGTTTTTATCTTACGCCTTTATTTTTTTGGTATCTGCTGGAGCATAATGGTTGACACACTCTAAAGACGAACACCATTTCTTTCTCTGTTAGTAATTAAACTTTGTATTGTTAACAAAGAAAAAATAAAGCTCATATGTTTATTTCCTGGGCATTTTAGTTGCTCCCACTTCTCCTTGCCAAAGAATGGATCTTGTTGGTGCAACTACAATTTTTTTGTTACCATTCTGCACAAAAAAAGGAAATAATTTAATGTTTATTGTATTTTTTTTACAGGACTGATGCCTATTGCCGATCTGATACTAAGAGTCGAGAATGCATGTCGAAATGTTTCAGAGTCTATAAGGTTTGTTTGCTACTAGACAGCATAAATATTTGCATATGAATTTGTATAACGCAATCATTCAAGATGTATATTACTTATAACTTAATTCTTATATGAGGCTCTATGACATGTGTTTTTGTTGTCTTGGAGATTGATAGATGGTAGTCATTATTTTTTAATTTTACATTGTTGTATACTTTATTATTTTCTTATTTATTTATTATGGTTAGTTGTTTACTGTGGTTCTTCGGAGAATCTATGCATATTCATTCAAGATTTGTTTTTAACTGAACTTGTTAAGAAACTAGAGAGCTCATTTGGGTGGTCTTATTTTTATTAGATTTGGCTGTTTTTATTGTTTAGTTGGTTTTAAGAAGAGTTCCTGCCCTCCATCTCTTTCTCCATCTTCCTCTCTTTTAATAGTGTTCTACATGCATATTTATGATTTAGGAATTATGTTTCTTTTTACTTCCTGATGATGCCTTGGACTGGTTAGGGGCTGTCTTTCTGTATCTATCTTGTTTTGTTTTATGATGTTGCCAACTTGTCATTGTAAATTGTGACTTTATTAATGCTATATAGTCTTTTTTTTATCTATCTTTACTTATTTTTGTTTTATGATGTTTCCAACTTGTCATTGTAAATTGCAACTTTATTAATGTTATATATAGAGACATGATAAAAAAGCTATGAATTTCTCTGGAGTTAGTGTTCAGTGTTATAGTAATTAATTTTTTTAGCTATAACTGCTAGTTAGTCTCAGATCATTTGCTGATCTATTAGGTAGTCATAGTTGGTAGTCTTTACAGTTGCCAGTCTCTTGTAATCTTAACTGGTAATTTTTGGTTACCAGTAGCATGCATAAATATCTGTGTGATGCTTTAATAGTCTGGAATGAACCATAATATCAGAAATCACAGATTCTCTCTGATTTTTTATTGCCTTTTCTCTGTCTTATCTTACTTTTCCCTGCATTTACTCTATTTTCTATCCGGGTTTCTCAAGTTTATACAGAGAAGTAGGGATTTTCTCTTAGATGCATTTAGGAAGATTTTCATTACTCATAAAAATTACCTCATAGACTTAATGTTGTTTAAAAACTCTTATAGTGCGACTATAATGCTATAACAAGGTGTTTTCCAACCCCTCCACTATAGGCAATTTGTGAAGGGAAGCCCCCTACAGCTGTTCTGTAGGCCATAATGACATGTTTATCAGGTTGAATTTTGTCCTTGTGCCATATTCCACCATTGGTAGCCTTGCACGATGTACCACATATTTTACATATTTCTTCCTATAAGATCACATTCTAATCTATGCCATATAACTGAAATTTATAGGGTGATGTTTAAATGTTAAAAATATTTCTATGCATAAAGTTACTACTGTTGCTTTGCAAGATTTAATTTTTTCTGTTCGTAAATTTGAGGTGAACATAGTGTGAACATAGGGTATAGATATAGGGATATATGTTGCATGGTAAAGCTTTCAAAAACTAGGATATTAACTGTTATTATTCTCTTATTAGAGCTATTGTTGATTTTATTTTGTAGCTGTACTTGAAAACACAGATGATATTCAGTAGGATTACATTTTTTGTTGTGGTTGACTTGAAGTGTAAACTCATTATTTACCTGTTAAGGAGGAAATTTTGTTGTGATTCATAACGCACTTCTTTGGTTAGCTGTCTTGGCTGTTTTAGAGGACTCTTGTTCTCATTCTACATGTGTTTCTCTTTTTTCCCCTAATGAATTCTTAAATACAAATATTGTTAGAGATCCCATATCAACTAGAGATAAAATCAAAATATAGTATATAAGTGTGTGTTAAACTTACCTTACAACTTGTGAGGTTGAGTTGGGTTTAAAGTTCAATTTCTAAGATGGTATCAAAACCTATCCCAACAAATCTGTTAGATCTATTGTGTAGTCCCACCCTCGCAATGTCCAGTTCTCGGTGTGAGAATGTGTTGGATCTTGTATTGACTAGATATATGACTTTATTATAGTATATAACTTGGTTTATAAGCCGATTTTCGGATGTTGAATTAACCTTAAAATCCACTTTCTAAGAAATATGAATGAAAAATGAGAATTAAATTGGACTTTAAAACTACATTGATGAATGTATAGACTGGAGAAGTATAGTATGAGTACTTGTTCCTTGCAAAACTACTTTGATTATAATACTATTGTGGCCTTTCTCTTGTAGGTATGGTTTGAATGTAAGGCATCGTGTTGTTGAGGACAAATTGATGAGGCAGAAGGCTCAACTTTTGCTTGATGAAGCGGCAACATGGTCTCTCTTGTGGTTCCTTTATGGGAAAGGAAATATATCTCAAATCATATATTTTTGGGTTTTTAAGGATCAACTGTGTCTCTGACCTAAATTCTTTCTTGACTTTTGGTTATTCAAATCTATTTCCTTAAATCAGTTCATTCACTGACATTCTTCTATTTGATCCTTCTATTTAATCAAATCAACTCTTTGGATGTTAGGCTTCCCATTTGATTATCATGCTTTTGAATTTAAAATATATGAAAAACTCAATATGGTATTTAATGCTATCTTCATCTCAATCTTGAGATATAATTTGCATGTTGGGAGAGCCTATTCTATTTAATCACTAACTCACTACTAATTAGATAAAAAAGTTCCAAAGTTTGCTCCAAAGAAAATAATTGCCCCCATATATATAAATAGTCTGTAAGTTCTTATTAATACTTGCTAAATTGTCATAGGAGAGGCATGAAATGGAGTGGCTCTACAACTATAGTTCGTTTTCCCACATGTTAATTGTTGCCTTTTCTTTAGATGCTCCATTTTTTTGTGCTTTTTTTCTGATAGTTCATTTATTTTTCAGGGACCGAAGAACTCTCTAAAGATCAAATATTGGTAATACTTGTGTGATGCTACTTTATTTAACCACCTAAACGACATAATCTAGGAATGGGCTTATTGAAATTATCACAGGTGTCGGGAACCTCACATGTGGTGGCTTGTGAGTTTGTTGCGGAGGATCATACAGCTCAATTATGCCTTCGGATAGTCCAGTGGTTAGAAGGTTTAGCTTCTAAAGCACTTGATTTGGAAGCAAAGGTAGTTTTCTGCTATTTCTGCATGGATTTTTGTTTTTTTCACTAATAATAGTTCTTTTTTATTTATTTTCAATTTAATTGGACACGCTGATAATGAAAAAGTTTTTACACTATCATCTAATCATAAATTCTCATATAATTGAAAATTCTTAGCTTTTGTAATGATCATTTAAAAAGCCTTCTATTGATAATTTCTAATTGGTCAACAAAATAAATATTTTTACTATAATGTTGTTTCAAAATTGAACTCTTTTATATTTTAAATAATTCCAGGAACAAAAATTTAATCATCCTAAGCATTGTAGGATGCTAGTTTTGATTAAAAAATGTTAGGTACTTAACAAGGAAGGATAATTTGGGAGAGGTGAGGATATTAAGTCAAGAAACAATGTGTTCATTTGATTGGAAAGAGAAACCCTTGAAGAAACAAGTATTCCACTTCAATCAAATGCAGTAAAGAATTATTAGTTAAACACCAAACATCATAAAAAAACTTTGCTTAATTGTATTTGTGAAGAAATACCACTGTTCATAAACTATGATTGTGAGATTAATTTTGGAGATTCCACATCAACTAAAAATATAGTCAAATTGTTGAACATAAGTGGATTCAAATTTCACCTTACAAGCTGATTTTATTAGGTTGGGTTAGGCTTAAAACCTACACTTTCTTAGATGTTATTAGAACCTATTTTAGCGATATTTGTTAGGCTTATTGTTCCACATGTTATTAGGTCGCTAGCGGACAGTCCATAAATATTTATTCTCATGCGAGATGTTCAATCCTTGATGTGAGAGATTGCGTTGAAAATCTGACATTAATTAGATATATAACCAAATTATAGTACAAAAATGGATGCAAACCTTATCTTGTAAACCATTTTGTGAGGTTGAGTTATGTCTAAAACTCATTTTCTAAGAGTTATCATTACCTCACTATTATAAGTTAAAGTAAAAATTTGATGATATGAGAGACATTACTTATTTTGTCAAAAAAAAAAGAGTAATTGGTGGCTCAACTTATGGTTAATACAGAATTGGAAATCATTTGGTGTTTTGATTAGGTATATGATAAAAATACCTTCTGATACACAATTAATTAGTGGCTTTGTTGGAAGTCCACCTTTAAAGTGAAAGTCATACTATCTCCATTTTAGTTTATATTGTTTTACCTTATTTGCGTAGATATCATTGTTTGATTAAACATTAACTGTTTTGGATTCTTCATATATTAATGCAGGTGCGTGGATCTCATGTGGGTAGTTATCTCCCTAACTGTGGAGTTTGGCATCATACTCAGCGGTACCTGAAGAAAGGAACTCTTGACATGAATGTTGTTCATCATTTGGACTTTGATGCCCCAACTCGTGAAAATGCTAATCTATTGCCTGATGACAAGGTATTGGACAATCATTGCTTGCAATTCTTTTGCACCTTTCACTTGGTTGTTGCTATGATCTATATTAAGGGATATGCTTATTTATTTGTCTGGTATATTATCTTTTGACTTTATTGAAACTTAATTACCTAAGTATGCTCATTGGTGATTCATAAACAAATTATATTTCTTAAGAAATATGCATTCCATATTTTCAACAACTGTATGTATGTAGCTGCAATTGTGTTAAAATCGTGAGTATAGTACGATTCAACAAATTTGGAGGAGAAGGCAAGGTGACTTGAACGACGGATCCTCACCTGCACAGATTAGAGCTCCATTCGACAATGACTTTCTTTTCCAAATGATCATGGTATCCTTGAACAAGGAACCATAACTCCATGGATGCAAAATAAGATAAGCTGTTCTTCCAATTGAGTTTTGTCATGGTAATAATAGTAGGACTAACAAAAAAAGTGGAGATAGTGGAAGCCATTCCATTGACAAAGAGCCACAAACAAATTTGAGGAGAAAGGGTTAAAACCCTAAGTTGTGAGGAGTGAGCCTTGATCAACCATCCAAGTTACTCGAACTAAGAAGACATGGGCCAAAATGTTCCTAGAAGATGCTGACAAGATGAATGGTGGTGATTTTGTGAGATTCCAACATCGGGAAGGTGGCACGTGGGACACACCCACTTGATGAGGGCTGATGGTGATCAGTGTGTGGTGGAGCTTTTGGTCATGTGACCTCTAGTGTTGGGTCATGCTGCTCAAGTCACACCTAACTCTGTCGGAATAAACAATGATGGTCTGACGACAATGCTCTTGATTCAAACTTGAATTTAAATAATAAAAATTAGTGAGTTGTTGTACTTAGCTGATTTGTGTGCGTGTATATATATCTATATATATGTAGGTGTGTGTATGTTTAATAAGTTTTTTGGTTTATCTATTATGTTGATTTTTTCAATTTGGTACCATTATTTTGAATGTTCTCAATTTGGTCTCAATTTCTTAAAAGACGAGTCAATCTAATACTTTCAGTCAAATTCACAATGACGTAATTACTATAGTGGCATGCGACATTTGTTGCTCATGCCACATGTCCCTTCCTTCAACTAGTGAACTTTGACTGATGATTTGTCATGTTAGGTTTTCCTACCACATGTTATTTTTGTTACATTGTTATCATCAATTTGATGGAAAAGATTATATTGACTCGTTTCTAAATAAGTGGGACCAAATTGAGAGATGGAGTTTTTCATGTTATTCAACCCACTGAAATCAGAATACAGAGGGGACATTTTAGTAGCTGCCCTCATTGGTACATCTTTACAAAGGCTGATAACAGACTATGTTTTATAACGGAAATAAAAATGTAATATTTTTCATATTATACTCTAATACCCTCCACCTTAAATTCAAGGATAAGATTTTTCAGCAAAACCCTTCACATTGAGTTTGTACTTTAAGCTAGTGAAATCTGACTGGAGACACAGGTTTGGTAAGCACTTCCGCACATTGATCCAGAGTTGGAATGTGGTAAATCTGAAGTTGTATGGATAGAACATTTTCTCGGACAAAAAATACATCAACCTACATGAGAGAGAGTTCCTGCACTTTGATTATCATAGAGCAGAAGAGGAGTACAAAAAAGAACTTGAAGTTCCTATAACAGAGCCTGAACCCGGGTTAACTCAGTTGAAGTTTGAGCTATACTGAGATACTCAGCCTGGATCTGGTAGTAACCTGTTGTTTCCTTGACCACCAAGAGATCACGTTAGGTCCCAAGTTGATGGCAGGACCAGAGGTTGATCTTCTGTCATCAATATCAGAGACCCAGTCAGCATCACACGTATATGTGACTGTTAAAGTCCGCCAGCATCAGCCTATTGCATGTGAAGACCAAGAGAGAGAGTGCCCTTAAGATACCTCAGAATTCTTTTGACAGCCAGCCAGTGAGAGTCTATGGGATTTGCCATCAACTGGCAAACTTGTTAACTGCAAAATTTATTTTAGGCCTTGTGAGAGTAGCATACTGCAGGGCACCAACTACAGATCTATTAACCGTCAGATCCTGAAACAAGTTACCACCATTTTTAGAGAACTTGAAGGTAGAGGTCATAGGAGAAGAAATAGGTTGAGCTTCAGCTATTTTGGTTCTGTATAGTTGGTCTCTAATGTATTTGCTTTGAGTCATAACAAGGAGATTTGTCAGGTAGATGTTTGATCTCAATACCCAAAAAATAGTCCAAATGACCTAGCTGTTCGAGAGAAAGTTAAGTTGGTCAGTGATTTACTGGATGAGATGAGGTGAGCTTCCAGTGATGGTAATAGCATCCACATGAATCCGATGAAAATCGTGTGCTTGATGCTTGTATATGAATATAGATGGATCACATGTACTAGATTGAAATCTGAACTGAATGAGGGTAAACTTGAGTCTGTAATCCCACTGACTTGGTGCCTGTTTCGAGCCATAAAGTTCCTTTTTTAGCTTACAAACAAGAGATTTGTCTTCAACATCAAATCCTAGGGATTGCATCATGTAGACTGTTTCTTCTATGAAACCATTAAAGAAAGCATTATTCACATCCAATTGAATTAACTGCCAATTATTAGGAAGACAAGAGTGATGATGAGCCTGATAGTAATAGGTTTAATAACGGAAGAGAGTTTTTCATTTTATTCAACCCACTGGAAACAGAATATAGAGAGCATTTATAGTAGCTGCCCTCACCAGTACAACTGTACAAAATCTGATAATAGAATATTCTGTTTTATACTCTGATAGGTTGTAATCTCCTAATTATTGATGATAACATAGAATAGTGAGGGTGTGTCCACGCTCCTGGTTGGTTAGTCCATAATGTAGTGTGTCAAAGATGTTTTGTTTGTTTGGATACAGAAACAAGATGAATCTCTTCTAGAAGATGTGTGGACTCTTTTAAGGGCTGGACGGCTAGAAGAGGCTTGTGGACTTTGCCGGTCTGCTGGACAGGTGAACATAACTTTGACCATGATAAGTTTATGGACTTCATTACATATTAACATCTTGTTATTTTGGCAGCCTTGGAGAGCTTCTTCTATTTACCCATTTGGAGGCTTGAAGCAGTTTCCTTCTGTTGAAGTTCTGGTCAAGAATGGTAAAAATAGAACTTTGCAAGCTGTTGAATTTGAAAGTGGCATTGGTCATCAGTGGCATCTTTGGAAATGGGCTTCATATTGTGCATCAGAGGTAGGGTTCTATGTTTACACTGATTGAACAATTTTCTGTGTTGGTTTATTTGATGTTTGTGCTACCTGTATTTTGACACCTTCCTCCCCAGATTTTCACTTAAGAGTTTTATTATTGGAAATGGAATTTGTCATGCCGCATGTGCTCTCTTAGGAAAAGCTTGTAATATATCTATCTGAATCGGTTATTCCTAAAAAATTCTTAGGACCTGATTGGAATTTCATGACATCATAAGGTCTGATTGATTAAGTATGATAACTTTTAATACTTTATAGCATCTGATGTATCATTATAAAAGGTATTATATTGTATGAGATAATAGGATGATATTGTATTTGATGATTATAGAAACATTGGACAGGACAATAATTATTCTTTTGTAAAAATACTTTTACTTTTTTATTGAAAGACAAAAATACTTTTTACTTAAAGTGTACTAATTGAATTTTGTTATTCTAGAAATAGACTGTGGACATTCAATAATAAAAAACATATATTTTGGATACTGATATTCTCAAAATTTTAAAAAGAATAGATCTCATAGTTAATGACAACCTGGCTGATTAGGGGATATTATTTTTAAATAGTTAATAAAATCGTTGTTAT